>NW_015389626.1:83364-103861 GCF_001527695.2 Protobothrops mucrosquamatus
TTGTATTGTTTAGTAATTAGGTTGTTAATTTGTTTATTATAGTGTTTTATTTTAACTTGTTTAAATTTTTGTTAAAAGGGAGTTAAAGCGCTTTATGGACTTGGTTATTTAAATAGTTGGTTAATGTTAGTTAGATTATGATTATTATATTTGTAACCCTGTGTTCAGCTCTGGGAAGTGGGGGAGAGGGAGGGAGGGTTTTGGGGTGGGCATGGGGATTCATATTGTAATTTTTATAAAACTTTTAATATATATATATAAAAAAAAGAAACCAGCCAAGAGCTGAAGGCCAACAGAGCTCCAGTCCCATCAGAGCGCCCAACGGTTGTCCTTGCTAATTCTTGCAAAGTCTCCCTTAATTGAAGGGAAACGGCCCTCGCCAACTGCCGAGGCCGGGAAGGAGATTTTTGTATAAAAATACTGCACTTGAGGCTGCAAGTCAGAGCCACGGAGAACAATTTCTTTTCTTTTTTTTTCTTCTTTTCGCTAAAGCCATACCTCGAGTAAGTCTAAGAGACTTTGAAGGAGGAAAAAGTCATCAGTGATTCTCGCTGCATAGAATTCAGTGTCTCTGGGCAGCTTTTACTACAGGATAATGTAAAAATAGCCCTCTACGTGAACCGATAAACAGATGGCGGATCCGATCATTACGTAGAATGGATGTCAGGCAGCCGGCCTCCTCAGCCCAGCGCCCAAGAGAAGAGCCAGGTTGTCAAGGTCCTCCAGAACGCCATCACTGTGGGGTCCTTGGTGCTCTCTGAGCTTGGGTGTGCTTTCTTGCATAAGTTTCAGGACCCAAGCAGGTAACATCTTCAGGGGGAGGAGGAGGAGGAGGAGACTGTGGAGTGCTTGGTGCTTTCTGAGTGTGGCTGTTTTCTTGCAGACAATTTGTGAGCCAACTAGGTAACATCATCAGGGCTAGAAGGGAGATGGGTTTGTAGAGAGGAGGAGGGTGGGGTGGGATCCTGGGTTCTCTCTGAGCTTGGTGGTTTTCTTGCTGACATTTCATTACCCAACTAGCAAGTTAGTTGGGTCATGAAATATCTGCAATAAGATAACCAAACTCAGAGAGCACCAAGGACTCCACAGTCGTCGTCGTCGTCGTCGTCCTCCTCCTCCTCCTCCTCCTCCTCCTCCTCCTCCTCCATACTGCACACCTCTCTCCCTCCTAACACTGTTATCTAGTTGGCCATGAAACGTCTGCAAGTAAACCAACAAGCTCAGAGACCACCAAAGACCTCACAGACCACCTCCTCATCCTCCTCTCTCCCTCCTAGCACTGATGAGGTTACCTAGTTGGTCATGAAATGTCTACAAGTAAACAACCAAACTCAGAGACGACCAAGGACCCCACAGTTCTCCTCCTCCTCCTCCTCCTCCTCCTCCTCCTCCTCCTCCTCCTCCTCCACACTGCACACCTCTCTCCCTCCTAGCACTGATGACATTACCTAGTTGGATGATGAAACATCTGCAAGTAAACAACCAAGCTCAGAGAGCACCAAGGACCCCACAGTTCTCCTCCTCCTCCTCCTCCACACTGCACACCTCTCTCCCTCCTAGCACTGATGACATTACCTAGTGCCAAGGATTTTACACTGCAACCCTGAGCTACTAATATTCTCTTCTACCAGTACCACATATGGGTGTGAAACACTTCATAAAGTATTTAAACGGGAGAAATTTGCATGTAAGCAAACATCTACCGAGAAGCAACTTTTTTTTTTTTTTTTTGCACAAATGCCTACCACAGCCTGTCTTGCCCATCAGTGTGAGATACAAGCCACCCAGTAACTGCGAGCTGGATAGAAAACAGCCCAAGAAATTGGGCAGAAAAGGATAGAGCTAACGATCATGGTTGCACACCTCAAATTAAACAAATATCAGCACACCATAGAAAACCTCAGAGCGGAATTAAGACAGACCGCCTCAAGCCTTGACGATATTAACTAGTTGGGTCGTGCAATGTCTGCAAGAAAACATTAGCACCACTATAAACTGCTAATCCTCGACTTGTAGTGACCGCTTGAAGTTACAATGGCACTAAAAAAGGGGACTTACGACCATTTTTCACACTTACCACCATTGCAGCATCCCCACGTTCATGTGATCAACATTCAGACATGGGCAACCGACTCCTGTTTATGACGATGGCAGTGTCCCGGGGTTGTGTGATGTTACGTACTTGGGTCCTGAAACTTTTTGTGACCATCTGACAGACAAAGTCAATGGGGAAGCCAGATTCGCTCCACGACCGTGTTGCTACCTTAACAACTTCAGCGATTCACTTAACAGCTGCGGCAAGCAAAGTCGTAAAATGGGGCAAAACTCACGTAACAAATTTCTCACTTAGTCACATACTTTTGGGGCTCAACTGTGGTCATAAGGACTACTTGTCTTGCCTTGGCAAAAGCACCCTTGAAATACTTGGCTTTTGTGACTCTTCGCCCGTCAGCACGGGGGCCGCAATATTTTGTGCCAAATCCCAAGGAGTCTCCAAAGGTAAGCCCCATGTAAAAGGCATGGCAGTAGTCTAGCCTAGCAGGAATGAGGTTCCCGTTACCAGGGCCTCCAACTAGCTGCCCCCTTCCTGCCAATGAAAGCTGAGCAAAGGATCCCAATTGAGAGTTAATAAATATTTAAGAACAGTTAAGTAAAAAAAAAAAATGTTTTAGCGCTAGCCAGGGAAATCCTTAAACTAGGGGTAGGCAACCTTGGCTCTTTTATGACTCGTGGACTTCAACTCCCAGAATTCCTGAGTCAGCCACACTGAAGGGAAAGGGAGAGGTTTCCAAGCTGAGCCATGCTGGCTCAGGAATTCTGGGAGTTGAAGTCCACGAATCATAAAAGAGCCAAGGTTGCCTACCCCTGCCTTAAACATTCAGAGCATTAAAGAAGACTGTATTTCGCACGTGCCGTTCTCCATTTGCTAACCTGAAACTGCGCATGCTGTTGGTTCTCAGTGAGGTAGGGTTTTTTTTTTAAATAATGCAGTTCGTTCTGCTTACAGTAAAGCAATTGATTTTTCTTTCCAGCTTCTGTTTTTCAGAGATGCCAAAAAGCTAAGATGCATTGCTCAGCTCTCTCCTCGGCAGAGAAATGCTTGTAAAGTTGCTTCAGAAGAATTAAGGCCGCAGTTCAGGCTTAGCCACGGGATCCTCCGGTTTCAAAGAATTCGATATATTTCTATTTTTAAAAATGTGGGTTTTGCTCTCCTTTAGAATTCCAGGAAGCGCTGCATATAATCTACAGGGTAGTCCTCGACTTAACGACACATTGAAGGCCAAAATTTATTTTTTTTGTATAGATTTTATTAGTTTTTATAGGGTTAGGAATAAGGTGGGGTCGAGGTTGGGGTTGGGATCTGAGTTAGGGTTAGGGTTAGGGTTGGGTTTTTTCCAAATAACATTCTCAATATTTGGCAAACAGCATAATGTCTGGGTTCATGTGTTTAACAAACAATAATAGATAGTTAATTATCATAAACAACATGTTAATTAATCACTCAATAGCCTTCTTGCTAATATGTATTCAAAATTACATATCGCATTCCTTTCTTTCTGACTCGTCTTTCTAGCCATTGATGGAAATTATCCCATGTTCTAAAGTACACTGAGTCTTCTTTCTCTTTTATCTTTAAAGTCCATCTGTCCATTTCTGCACACTCTAGAATTTTCTTAATTAGTACTTCTTCAGCTGGTAAATGTTCATTTTTCCAATGTTGAGCAAATACAATTCTTGCTGCCGTTAGTACGTGTAGTATTAAATATCTGCAATCTTTCTCATAATGAGCTCCTATTATTCTTAACAAAAATCATTCTGATTTTAAAGTCTATTTGTTTTTTAGTCATTTTCTCCAACCATAAATGTACAGGTGAAAGTGCTTTTTTTAAAATCTGGCACAGAGATACTGACAGGACTGTCTTTTCCATGGAACGTTGATCGACTTCGTTTGTATGTCACCAGAATTCCTGCTTGAGCAGGGGGCTGGACTAGAAGACCTCCAAGGTCCCTTCCAACTCTGTTATTCAGAGTACTTCTTGCTTCCTTCTCCATTCCCATAAAATGATACAGGTGGAAACATGGAGACCCTGGTTTTGTTTTATTGTCTCTGACTCAATATTTCCCCACAAATATTGATCCACTCTGCCGTTGTCGGTTGTGTGTATGTCACTAGTAACGGAGCACTTGAGGTGTGAAGTTTTGCCATGGAATTTTATCGGTTTTGTAATTGTATTGATTTTTATCTGTTGATACTTCCACCGTGGATGTTTTATGCTGTGTTACAGATGGCTTGGTAAACTGCCAGGGGCTCTTCCGAGTTGAAGGGAGCATAAATCTAAATAATAACAGATGAGGGCCAGTTTGGTCTAGTGGTAAAGCCACCGGGCTAGAAAGCAGGAGATCGTGAGTTCCAATCCCACCTTAAGCAGGAAAACCAGCTGGGTAACTTTGGGCCAATTACCAGGAGACTGAGTTCTAATCCCGCCTTAGCCAGGAAAGCCATTGGTGTGACCTGGGGCCAATCACTAGGAGACTGAAAGTTCTAGTCCCGCCTTAGGCATGAAAACCAGATGGGTGATTTGGGTCAATCACCAGGAGACTGAGTTATAGTGCCCCCTTAGGCATGACAAGTACCTGGGTGACTTTGGGACAATCACCAGGAGACGGGGAGTTATAGTCCCGCCTTAGCCATGAAAGCCATTGGTGTGACCTTAGGCCAATCACTAGGAGACTGAAAGTTCTAGTCCCGCCTTAGATATGAAAACCAGATGGGTGATTTGGGTCAATCACCAGGAGACTGTGAGTTATAGTGCCCCCTTAGGCATGACAAGTACCTGGGTGACTTTGGGACAATCACTAGGAGACGGGGAGTTATAGTCCCGCCTTAGCCATGAAAGCCATTGGTGTGACCTTAGGCCAATCACTAGGAGACTGAAAGTTCTAGTCCCGCCTTAGACATGAAAACCAGATGGGTGATTTGGGTCAATCACCAGGAGACTGTGAGTTATAGTGTCCCCTTAGGCATGACAAGTACCTAGGTGACTTTGGGACAATCACCAGGAGACGGGGAGTTATAGTCCCGCCTTAGGCATGAAAACCAGATGGGTGATTTGGGTCAATCACCAGGAGACTGTGAGTTATAGTGCCCCCTTAGGCATGACAAGTACCTGGGTGACTTTGGGACAATCACCAGGAGACGGGGAGTTATAGTCCCGCCTTAGCCATGAAAGCCATTGGTGTGACCTTGGGCCAATCACTAGGAGACTGAAAGTTCTAGTCCCGCCTTAGGCATGAAAACCAGGTGGGTGATTTGGGTCAATCACCAGGAGACTGTGAGTTGTAGTGCCCCCTTAGGCATGACAGGTAGCTGGGTGACTTTGGGACAAGCACCAGGAGACGGGGAGTTATAGTGCCCCCTTAGGAGTGATAACCAGCTGGGTGACTTTGGGACAATCACCAGGAGATTGAGAATTCTAGTCCCGCCTTCAACATGAAAGCTAACTGGGTGACTCTGGGCCAATCGCCAGGAGATGGTGAGTTCTAGCCCTTCCTTAGCCATGAAAGTCAACTGGGTGACTTTAGGCCAGCCCCTCTCCCTCAGCCCAGCCCACCTCATAAGGTTGTTGTTATGGGAAAAATAGGAGGAAGACATTTTGGATATGTTCACCGCCTTGAGTTATTCGTATAAATAATAAAAGCAGGATATACATATATAAATAATCTAATAAAATATTTTAAAAACGATGGCAATCCTGATGGCGTTTGTGTTGTTTTTTTCGCCTTTCAAACAGGATCCAGCAGCAGCCTCCATCTCGGACAGAGACTGTGATACGAGAGAGGGCGAGACTGTAGCCATGAACTACAAACCATCTCCTCTGCAAGTCAAATTAGGTAAGTCCTGGCTGAAGAACTACTAGAGCAGGGGTCTTCAAACTTGGCCCTTTTATGACTTGTGGACTTCAACTCCCAGAATTCCTCAGCCAGGCACGTGTGCCTGGCTGAGGAATTCTGGGAGTTGAAGTCCACAAGTCATAAAAGGGCCAAGTTTGAAGACCCCCTGTACTAGAGATTTGCAATTTCTCCCTTTAGCCGTTTGCATACATATTGTCCTACATGCATAGATACATATATCCATCATGCTACTGGTAGTCCTTGACTTAACGACCGTAATGGAGTCTGCGCACATTACGGTCGTAAATTATGACACTCGTACAGTAGGTCGTCCACAAGACCGATACAGTTTTATGACCTTTTTTTTTTTTTGCCATGGACAGCAAACATCACTGTTAAGTGAGCCAGTTGTTTGCCGTGGGCCAGTTTTCCCAAAAACTGTAAGTAAATGTTTGTCATCAAAAATGGCGTACAACATGGTCACGTGATTGGTTGCTGCCTGCCCGAAATGTGGTCCCAGGACCGTGGTGACCCCCTGGTCATCGGATCTTCAGAACCAGGTCGTAAGTACTCCTGGGGAGGTCCATTGTAAACTTTGAAACGTCACTTAACGACCTGCCATAAATTGAGGACGACCTGTATTTCTTTTCCGGGGAAATGGGGTTATGTCAAATGCAGAAATGGAGAAATCGTCAGTGAGAGAAATTAAAAGCCTGTGATAAGAAAATGAAACATAGCTCAACGTATCTAAAGGAGCCAGATTTGGGCTAGTCACACAGGGGTAGGCAACCTTGGTTCTTTTATGACTCACGGACTTCAACTCCCAGAATTCCTGAGCCAGCATGGCTCATCTTGGAAACCTCTCCCTTTTCCCTCAGCATGGCTGGCTCAGGAATTCTGGGAGTTGAAGTCCACGAGTCATAAAAGAGCCAAGGTTGCCTACCCCTGGGCTAGTGGTTAAGGCAGCAGGCTACAAAGCAGGAGACTGTAAGTTCTAGTCTCACCTTAGACATGAAAGCCTGCTGGGTGACATGGGGCAAATTATCAGGAGACGGTGAATTCTAGCCCTGCATCACGCATGAAAGCCGGCTGGGTGACTTTGGACCAAATCACAAAATGGTGAGTTGTAATTCCACCTTAGGCATGAAAGCCAGCTGGGTGATTTTGGGCCAATCACCAGGAGACAGTAAGTTTTAGTCCCCCCTTAGGCATAAAAACCAGTGGGATGAGTTTCTTATATATATATAAGAAGTATTCACGTGAAGTATTAATACCACTTTACAATGCCTTGGTAAGGCCACACTTGGAATACTGCATCCACTTTTGGTCACCACGATGTAAAAAAGATGTTGAGACTCTAGAAAGAGTACAGAGAAGAGCAACAAAGAGGATTAGGGGACTGGAGGCTAAAAATATAAGGAACGGTTGCTGGAGTTGGGTATGTCTAGTTTAACGAAGAGAAGGACGAGGGGGGACATGATAGCAGAGTTCCAATATCTCAGGGGCTGCCCCAAAGAAGAGGGAGTCAAGCTATTCTCCAAAGCGCCTGAAGGCAGGACAAGAAGCAACGGATGGAAACTAACCAAGGAGAGAAGCAACCTAGAACTAAGGAGAAACTTCCTGACAGTTAGAACAATTAACCAATGGAACAACCTGCCTCAAGAGCGGTGAATGCTCCAACACTGGAAGTTTTTAAGAAGAAACTGGACAGCCATTTGTCCGAAATGGTATATGGTTACCTGCCTGAGCAGGGGGTTGGACTTGATGTCCTCGAAGGTCCCTTCCAACTTTATTATTATTATTATTATTATTATTATTATTATTATTATTATTATTATTATTATATATGCTGTTACACCATATGTTTTTGGTATATGAGCAACCACCAGTATTTTGTTTTGAATCTGGTTTTTGCATTCAAACCACGCTCCTTCAACAGCCATTAATTCTGCTCGTTTTACCGACACACTTCGCATACTTCCCCTCCGCTGCAGTCAACTTAACTTTTTATGTTTTTCCTGTGGTACCCAGCCTTCATTTCCATATATCAAAATGGCAGAAGCATGCTCTTACACACAGCTATTTTCGCTTCTATCAACAAGCATTAATTCCTTGCAATAAATCTCATAACACCCATTACCTCTTTACCATCACTTGTGCATCGTCCCATTTCTCCTTCTACTTACCAAGGTGCACGAAATCATCTCGTTGCTCTAATTTTTCGTCACTTATATGTAAACGCGCATCCTTTCACTTCGTTTACCCTGTCAGACGTGCAGCCTCGGACTTCGATATATTCATTTTCAGATCCAGGCCTCTCATTTGCGTTATGCAATTCGCTTTAACATATGCTGAAAACCGTTCAGTTCTTTAGATAGCATTTAAAATGTTATCAGCTGCATACAAAAATGTACCTGTATTGATGTTCCCCAGCAACATGACAAAATGCCACTATTTAATGTGTAAAATCCCTAATTGGATAGTGAATATTTGCCTCCAGGAGTTGTGGGTGCTCCAACAGGGGAGGTTTTTAAGAAGAGACTGGACAAACATTTGTACGGAAAGGCTGATGCCCTCCTGCTTGAGCACGGGGTTGGACTAGAAGACCTCCAAGGTCCCTTCCAGCTCTATTCTGATTGATTGATTGATTGATTGATATGGTATAGGGCAGTGGTGGCGAACCTATGGCATGGGTGCCAGAGGCGGCACTCAGAGCCCTCTCTATGGGCACACGTGCCGTTGCCTCAGTCTCGCCTCCCTCCACGACCCCCTCCTCTCCAGCAGCCCCCCTGAAGGAGAGTCGCCCCTGAGCGTGGCCCACGCGGAGCAGCACAGCCAAGGACATGGCAGCCAGGCAGCGTAGACAAGACTCTGTCCTCACACCCCATCGTGCACAGTTGATGCTGCAGGGCGCGGGCAGAGGGCGTGACTGCCATAGCACTGCTGGGCTGCCTGGGCAATCTGTAGCGGGCCCTGGAGGCGGTGAGTGGCCCTGCGGGCAGGCGGGGTGGGGGATGGGGCGGGGCAGGGGGTGGAGTGGGGGCAGGGCCAGTTTTTGGGCACTCGGTCTCTAAAAGGTTCGCCATCACTGGTATACGGTCTCCTGCCTGAAGAGGGAGCTGGACTAGATGATCTCCAAGGTCCCTTCCAGCTCTATTCTGATTGATTGATATGGTATAGGGTCTCCTGCTCAAGCAGGGGGTTGGACTAGAACAGGCATGTCAAACTGCCGGCCCGAAGGGGGAAGCGTCATGCTGAAACCACGCCCACCCCATTGCCGGCAATGGGGAAAAAGCCACGATACGTCGCGTGACGTCATGTGACGTCGCGAGTTTGACATGGCTGGACTAGAAGATCTCCAAGGTCCCTTCCAACTCTGACATTCTGTTATTCTCTTAACTGACCAGTGAAACAGCTTGCCTTCAGAAGTTCTGGGTGCTCCATCGCTGGAGGTTTTTAAGAAGAGACTGGACCCCCATTTGTATGGAATGGTTGAGGGCCTCCTGCTTCAGCAGGGGGGTGGACTAGACTAGAGGACCTCCAAGGTCCCTTCTAGCTCTGTTTTTCTGTCATTTTGTTATATTTGACTAACAGGGGAAACAAGAAGTAATATAAGCCTTGGGGCTGGACTAGCCATGGAAAACAAACATCAATATAAATGGCCCTTGCTCTTTCGGAAAAGCAAATTTAAATTCCTGCAGTCATGGCCCCTGTCTTTGTAGCCTATTGTTGTGTTGCTGCCCGGGAACATCTTAGCGTGTATTTGCAACAAACAGGAGCTTGTAGGAATCCCCGAAGACACGGCAGCACTTGAGAAGATGAAAGAGCTTGGAGGCTTATCAAAGAAAGAACGTGTTGCAGTAGGAATCTGGCAGAGGATATAATTTTCTGAGAAAGACTGGCCAATTGCATGTTGCAAGAAGATTAAAGAGTCTTGGCCGTTAGCTACGAATTTGTATGAATAATTGAAACAAATGGGTATCAGCTTGTGAAGTTATGATAGAACATTTTCCAAGATTTAGTAAGCCCAGGGACAACTTCCCAGCTAATTCAAAGATGTTGCCATGAACAGCTACAACTAGATTGCAATGGACCTTGGACGTCCTGGAAAGGGCACTCATGAGCTCATGAACCTGGTGGAATTTCATCCATCCCTCCGGTCCAATTATAGAATAATAGGGTTGGAAGGGACCCTGGAGGTCTTCTAGTCCAACCCCATGCTCAAGCAAGAAACTTTCTACCATTTCAGCAGTGTGCAGCAGCAACCAAAAAAGCTAATACAATCTTGGGTTGTATAAACAGAGGCATACAATCAAGATCATGCGAGGTATTACTACCGCTTTATAAAACCCTAGTAAGACCACACCTGAAATATTGCAGCCAATTTTGGTCACCATACCACAAAAAAGATGTTGAGAGTTTGGAAGAAATGCAGAGAAGAGCAACTAAGATGATCAAAGGCCCAGAGGCTAAAACATATGAAGAACAGCTGCAAGACTTGGGTTTGGCTAATCTAAAGAAAAGAAGAAACGGGTGATATGATAGCAGTATTCCAGTATTTGAGGGGCTGCCACAAAGAAGAGGGGGTCAGGTTAGTCTCCAAGCCAGCAGAGGGAAAGGCGAGAAGCAATGGTTGGAAACTCACCAAAGATAGAAGCAACCTGGAATTAATGAGAAACTTCCTGACAGTGAGGACAGTTAACCAGTGGAACAGCTTGCCACCAGAAATTGTGGGTGCTTCATCACTGGAGGTTTTTAAGAAGAGACAAGACAGTCAATTGTCTGAGATGGTATAGTCAGTGATGGCGAACCTTTTGGAGACCGAGTGCCCAAAAACTGGCCCCAACCCCACTCCACCCCCCTGCCCGCCACCGCTCTGCCCCCCCATCCTCTACCCCGCCTGCCCACAGGACCACTCACCGCCTCCAGGGCCTGCCGCAGATCGCCCAGGCAGCCCAGCAGCACTATGGCGGCCACACCCTCTGCCCGCGCCCTGCAGCATCAATTGTATGATGGGGTGTGAGGGCAGAGTCTTGTCTACGCTGCCTGGCTGCCATGTCCTTAGCTGCGCTGTTCCGTGTGAGCCACACTCAGGGGCGACTCCTTCAGGGGGCTGCTGGTGAGGGGGTCGCAGGGGGAGGCAACGCTGGGGCAACGGCACGTGTGCCCACAGGGAGGGCTCCGAGTGCTGCCTCTGGCACCCGTGCCATAGGTTCGCCACCACTGGTATAGGTTCTCCTGCTTGAGCAGGGGGCTGGACTAGAAGACCTCCAAAGTCTAGTATTCTATTCTATTCCATTCCATTCCATTCCATTCCATTCCTTATTTTCTATTCATTCCATTCCATTCCATATTTTCTATTCTATTCATTCCATTCCATTTCATTCCATATTTTCTATTCATTCCATTCCATTCCATTCTATTCCATTCCATATTTTCTATTCTATTCTATTCTATTCTATTCTATTCTATTCCATTCTATTCCATTCCATATTTTCTATTCTATTCCATTCTATTCCATTCCATATTTTCTATTCTATTCTAGTCTAGTCTATTCTAGTCTATTCTAGTCTATTCCATTCCATTCCATATTTTCTATTCTATTCTATTCTATTCTATTCTATTCTATTCTATTCTATTCTATTTCATTCCATTCCATATTTTCTATTCTATTCTATTCTATTCCATTCCATTCCATTCCACTCCACTCTACTCCACTCCACTCTACTCTATTCACGAATGGTTGCAGGATCCAATCTGGGTCGGT
Source organism: Protobothrops mucrosquamatus (assembly GCF_001527695.2). Taxonomy (NCBI): domain Eukaryota; kingdom Metazoa; phylum Chordata; class Lepidosauria; order Squamata; family Viperidae; genus Protobothrops; species Protobothrops mucrosquamatus. The sequence goes on from NW_015389626.1 coordinate 95,024, forward strand.
CATGGGGACCAGAAGTTTAGTCTTCCAAACTTTCAGACTTGTGCTGCAGCCCATCCTCAGCGAACTTCTCTCTCACCTGAATGTGTCAGAGAGAAGCTCCCCTGAGGATGGGCTCCGGCAGGAGTCCGTAACCTGGGGAGACAAAACCCACTGGTCCCCGTTACCGACCCAGATAGGATCCTGCAACCTTATCCTGGGACATGTAGATTCTCCTTCATTCATCAGACAAATGGTTGTCCAGCATCTTCTTGAAAATCTCCAGGGAAGGAGCATCCATATTGTGATGGAAGCAAGCCATCCCACTGATGAATCAATTAATCCAAAATTAATGAATTAGCCCAGAATTAATTCTGGAGGCCAGCCATTCCACTGATTCATTTAAAGACCGGAAAGCCAAACGAGATGACTGGAGGGGAAAAACGGGCTTCAGAAATGGGGCTGACGGAAGAAACCCGGGACCCCTATCCAAATTATCCGAGTGATAGACCAGTACAGGGAAGTCCTCGACTTACGACCACAATTGAGCCCAGCATTCCTGTTGCAAAATTAGATAGTTGTTAAGTGAATTTTGCCCCATTTTATGACCTGTCTTGCCACACTTGTTAAGCGAATCGCTGCAGTTGTTAAGTNGTGGGTGATTTGGGTCAATCACCAGGAGACTGTGAGTTATAGTGTCCCTTAGGCATGACAAGTACCTGGGTGACTTTGGGACAATCACCAGGAGACGGGGAGTTATAGTCCCGCCTTAGCCATGAAAGACATTGGTGTGACCTTAGGCCAATCACTAGGAGACTGAAAGTTCTAGTCCCGCCTTAGATATGAAAACCAGATGGGTGATTTGGGTCAATAACCAGGAGACTGTGAGTTATAGTGCCCCCTTAGGCATGACAAGTACCTGGGTGACTTTGGGACAATCACCAGGAGACAGTGAGTTCTAATCCCGCCTTAGCCATGAAAGCCATTGGTGTGACCTGGGGCCAATCACTAGGAGACTGAAAGTTCTAGTCCCGCCTTAGGCATGAAAACCAGGTGGGTGATTTGGGTCAATCACCAGGAGACTGTGAGTTATAGTGCCCCCTTAGGCATGACAGGTAGCTGGGTGACTTTGGGACAATCACCAGGAGACGGGGAGTTATAGTGCCCCCTTAGGAGTGATAACCAGCTGGGTGACTTTGGGACAATCACCAGGAGATTGAGAATTCTAGTCCCGCCTTCAACATGAAAGCTAACAGGGTGACTCTGGACCAATCGCCAGGAGATGGTGAGTTCTAGCCCTTCCTTAGCCATATAAGTCAACTGGGTGACTTTAGGCCAGCCCCTCTCCCTCAGCCCAGCCCACCTCATAAGGTTGTTACGGGAAAAATAGGAGGAAGACATTTTGGATATGTTCACCGCCTTGAGTTATTCGTATAAATAATAAAGGCAGGATATACTGTACATACATAAATAATCTAATAAAATATTTTAAAAACGATGGCAATCCTGATGGCGTTTGTGTTGTTTTTTTCGCCTTTCAAACAGGATCCAGCAGCAGCCTCCATCTCGGACAGAGACTGTGATACGAGAGAGGGCGAGACTGTAGCCATGAACTACAAACCATCTCCTCTGCAAGTCAAATTAGGTAAGTCCTGGCTGAAGAACTACTAGAGCAGGGGTCTTCAAACTTGGCCCTTTTATGACTTGTGGACTTCAACTCCCAGAATTCCTCAGCCAGGCACGTGTGCCTGGCTGAGGAATTCTGGGAGTTGAAGTCCACAAGTCATAAAAGGGCCAAGTTTGAAGACCCCCTGTACTAGAGGTTTGCAATTTCTCCCTTTAGCTGTTTGCATACATATTGTCCTATATGCGTAGATACATATATCCACCATGCTACTGGTAGTCCTTGACTTAACGACCGTAATGGAGTCTGCGCACATTACGATCGTAAATTATGACACTCGTACAGTAGGTCGTCCACAAGACCGATACAGTTTTATGACCTTTTTTTTTGCCATGGACAGCAAACATCACTGTTAAGTGAACCAGTTGTTTGCCGTGGGCCAGTTTTGCCAAAAACTGTAAGCAAATGTTTGTCATCAAAAATGGCGTACAACATGGTCACGTGATTGGTTGCTGCCTGCCTGAAATGTGGTCCCAGGACCGTGGTGACCCCCTGGTCATCGGATCTTCAGAACCAGGTCGTAAGTACTCCTGGAGAGGTCCATTGTAAACTTTGAAGCGTCACTTAACGACCTGCCATAAATTGAGGACGACCTGTATTTCTTTTCCGGGGAAGTGAGTTATGCCAAATGCAGAAATGGAGAAATCGTCAGTGAGAGAAATTAAAAGCCTGTGATAAGAAAATGAAACATAGCTCAACGTATCTAAAGGAGCCAGATTTGGGCTAGTCACGCAGGGGTAGGCAACCTTGGCTCTTTTATGACTGGTGGACTTCAACTCCCAGAATTCCTGAACCAGCATGACTCAGCTTGGAAACCTCTCCCTTTTCCCTCAGCATGGCTGGCTCAGGAATTCTGGGAGTTGAAGTCCACGAGTCATAAAAGAGCCAAGGTTGCCTACCCCTGGGCTAGTGGTTAAGGCAGCAGGCTACAAAGCAGGAGACCGTAAGATCTAGTCTCATGTTAGACATGAAAGCCCGCTGGGTGACTTGGAGCAAATTATCAGGAGACGGTGAATTCTAGCCCTGCATCACGCATGAAAGCCGGCTGGGTGACTTTGGACCAATCACCACAAAATGGTGAGTCGTAATTCCGCCTTAGGCATGAAAGCCATCTGGGTGACTTTGGCTAATTGCCAGGAGACTGTGAGTTCTAGTCCTGCCTTAGGTATGAAAGCCAGTTGAGTGATTTTGAGCCAATTACCAGGAGACTGTGAGTTCTAGTCCTGCCTTAGGTGTGAAAGCCAGCTGAGTGATTTTGGTCAATCACCAGGAGATGGTGAGTTTTAGTCCTGCCTTAGGCACGAAAGCCAGCTGGGTGATTTTGGGCCAATCACCAGGAGACAGTGAGTTTTAGTGCCGCCTTAGGCATAAAAACCAGTGGGATGAGTTTCTTATATATATATATAAGAAGTATTCACGTGAAGTATTAATACCACTTTACAATGCCTTGGTAAAGCCACACTTGGAATACTGCATCCACTTTTGGTCACCACGATGTAAAAAAGACGTTGAGACTCTAGAAAGAGTACAGAGAAGAGCAACAAAGATGATCAGGGGACTGGAGGCTAAAACATATAAGGAACAGTTGCTGGAATTGGGTATGTCTAGTTTAATGAAGAGAAGGACCAGGGGGGACATAATAGCAGTGTTCCAATATCTCAGGGGCTGCCCCAAAGAAGAGGGAGTCAAGCTATTCTCCAAAGCACCTGAAGGCAGGACAAGAAGCAACGGATGGAAACTAACCAAGGAGAGAAGCAACCTAGAACTAAGGAGAAACTTCCTGACAGTTAGAACAATTAACCAGTGGAACAACCTGCCTCCAGAAGCGGTGAATGCCCCAACACTGGAAGTTTTTAAGAAGAGACTGGAGAGCCATTTGTCTGAAATGGTATAGGGTTCCCTGCCTGAGCAGGGGGTTGGACTCGATGACCTCCAAGGTCCCTTCCAACTTTATTATTATTATTATTATTATTATTATTATTATTATTATTATTACTATTACTATTAGTATTAGTATTAGTATTAGTATTAGTATTAGTATTAGTATTATTATATATGCTGTTACACCATATGTTTTTGGTATATGAGCAAACCACCAGTATTTTGTTTTGAATCTGGTTTTTGCATTCAAACCACGCTCCTTCAACAGCCATTAATTCTGCTCGTTTTACCTACACACTTCGCATACTTCCCCTCCGCTGCAGTCAACTTAACTTTTTATGTTTTTCCTGTGGTACCCAGCCTTCATTTCCATATATCAAAATGGCAGAAGCATGCTCTTACACACAGCTATTTTCACTTCTATCAACAAGCATTAATTCCTTGCAATAAATCTCATAACACCATTTACCAAGGTGCACGAAATCATCTCGTTGCTCTAATTTTTTGTCACTTATATGTAAACGCGCATCCTTTCACTTCGGTTACCCTGTCAGACGTGCAGCCTCGGACTTCGATATATTCATTTTCAGATCCAGGCCTCTGATTTGCATTATGCAATTTGCTTTAACATATGCTGAAAACCGTTCAGTTCTTTAGATGGCATTTAAAATGTTATCAGCTGCATACAAAAATGTACCTGTATTGATGTTCCCCAGCAACATGACAAAATGCCACTATTTAATGTGTAAAATCCCTAATTGGATAGTGAATATTTGCCTCCAGGAGTTGTGGGTGCTCCAACAGGGGAGGTTTTTAAGAAGAGACTGGACAGCCATTTGTACGGAAAGGCTTGATGGCTTCCTGCTTGAGCACGGGGTTGGACTAGAAGACCTCCAAGGTCCCCTTCCAGCTCTATTCTGATTGATTGATTGATTGATATGGTATAGGGCAGTGGTGGCGAACCTATGGCATGGGTGCCAGAGGCGGCACTCGGAGCCCTCTCTTTGGGCACACGTGCCGTTGCCCAGCCTCGCCTCCCTCCACGACCCCCTCCTCTCCAGCAGCCCCCCTGAAGGAGAGTCGCCCCTGAGCGTGGCCCACGTGGAGCAGCGCAGCCAAGGACATGGCAGCCAGGCAGCGTAGACAAGACTCTGTCCTCACGCCCCATCGTGCACAGTTGATGCTGCAGGGCGTGGGCAGAGGGCGTGACTGCCATAGCACTGCTGGGCTGCCTGGGCGATCTGTAGCGGGCCCTGGAGGCGGTGAGTGGCCCTGTGGGCAGATGGGGTGGGGGATGGGGGCGGGGTAGGGGATGGAGTGGGGGCGGGGCCAGTTTTTGGGCACTCGGTCTGTAAAAGGTTCACCATCACTGGTATAGGGTCTCCTGCCTGAAGAGGGAGCTGGACTAGATGATCTCCAAGGTCCCTTCCAGCTCTATTCTGATTGATTGAAATGATATAGGGCCGTGGTGGCGAACCTATGGCACGGGTGCCAGAGGCGGCACTCAGAGCCCTCTCTGTGGGCATGCGCTCCGTCGCCCCAGTCCTAGGCCTTCAGCTGGGTTTTATAAAACCTTTTCGCTTTAGGCCTCCGCTGCCGTGTGCAAAAAAAAAAAAAAAAGGTTCAATCAATCAGTCAATTTCAACTTCTAGCGGGAAAAAAAAAGATCTTGCAAAGTTGGAATTGATTGATTGAACTTTTTAGTCCCACCCAGTCTGCCGTTACCACCGCAGCCACGCCCACCCAATGGGCCATGCCCACCCAATTGGCCACACCCAGCCAATGGGTCACATCCAGCCAATGGGCCACACCCACCCGGCACTCGACGATGCGTAAGTGGGTTTTGGGTTGCAGTTTGGGCACTCGGTCTCTAAAAGGTTCGCCATCACTGATATAGGGTCTTTTGCTCAAGCAGGAGGTTGGACTAGAACCGGCATGTCAAACTGCCGGCCCGAAGGGGAAAGCATCATGCCGAAACCACGCCCACCCCATTGCTGGCAATGGGGAAAAAGCCACGATACGTCGCGTGACGTCGCGAGTTTGACATGCCTGGACTAGAAGATCTCCAAGGTCTCTTCCAACTCTGACTTTCTGTTATTCTCTTAATTGACCAGTGGAACAGCTTGCCTTCAGAAGTTCTGGGTGCTCCATCGCTGGAGGTTTTTAAGAAGAGACTGGACCCCCATTTGTATGGAATGGTTGAGGGCCTCCTGCTTCAGCAGGGGGGTGGACTAGACTAGAGGACCTCCAAGGTCCCTTCTAGCTCTGTTTTTCTGTTATTTTGTTATATTTGACTAACAGGGGAAACAAGAAGTAATATAAGCCTTGGGGCTGGACTAGCCATGGAAAACAAACATCAATATAAATGGGCCCTGCTCTTTCGGAAGAGCAAATTTAAATTCCTGCAGTCATGGCCCCTGTCTTTGTAGCCTATTGTTGTGTTGCTGCCCGGGAACATCTTAGCGTGTATTTGCAACAAACAGGAGCTTGTAGGAATCCCCGAAGACACGGCAGCACTTGAGAAGATGAAAGAGCTTGGAGGCTTATCAAAGAAAGAACGTGTTGCAGTAGGAATCTGGCAGAGGATATAATTCTCTGAGAAAGACTGGCCAATTGCATGTTGCAAGAAGATTAAAGAGTCTTGGCCGTTAGCTACGAATTTGTATGAATAATTGAAACAAATGGGTATCAGCTTGTGAAGTTATGATAGAACATTTTCCAAGATTTAGTAAGCCCAGGGACAACTTCCCAGCTAATTCAAAGATGTTGCCATGAACAGCTACAACTAGATTGCAACGGACCTTGGACGTCCTGGAAAGGACACTCATGAGCTCATGAACCTGGTGGAATTTCATCCATCCCTCCGGTCCAATTATAGAATAATAGGGTTGGAAGGGCCCCTTGAGGTCTTCTAGTCCAACCCCATGCTCAAGCAAGAAACTTTCTACCATTTCAGCAGTGTGCAGCAGCCGCCAAAAAAGCTAATACAATCCTGGGTTGTATAAACAGAGGCATAGAATCAAGATCACGCGAGGTATTAGTACCGCTTTATAAAACCCTAGTAAGACCACACCTGAAATATTGCAGCCAATTTTGGTCACCATACCACAAAAAAAGATGTTGAGAGTTTGGAAGAAATGCAGAGAAGAGCAACTAAGATGATCAAAGGCCCAGAGGCTAAAACATATGAAGAACAGCTGCAAGACTTGGGTTTGGCTAATCTAAAGAAAAGAAGAAACGGGTGATATGATAGCAGTATTCCAGTATTTGAGGGGCTGCCACAAAGAAGAGGGGGCCAGGTTAGTCTCCAAGCCACCAGAGGAAAGGATGAGAAGCAATGGTTGGAAACACACCAAAGAGAAGCAACTGGAATTAAGGAGAAACTTCCTGATAGTGAGGACAGTTAACCGGTGGAACAGCTTGCCACCAGAAATTGTGAGTGCTTCATCACTGGAGGTTTTTAAGAAGAGACAAGACAGTCAATTGTCTGAGATGGTATAGGTCATTGATGGTGAACCTTTTGGAGACCGAGTGCCCAAAAACTGGCCTCACCCCCGCTCCATCCCCCTACCCGCTACCGCTCTGCCCCCCCAATCCCCCACCCCGCCTGCCCACAGGACCACTCACCGGCTCCAGGGCCCGCTGCAGATCGCCCAGGCAGCCCAGCAGCACTATGGTGGCCACACCCTCTGCCCGCGCCCTGCAGCATCAATTGTATGATGGGGTGTGAGGGCAGAGTCTTGTCTACGCTGCCTGGCTGCCATGTCCTTAGCTGCGCTGTTCCGTGTGAACCACACTCAGGGGCGACTCCTTCAGGGGGCTGCTGGTGAGGGGGTCGCAGGGGGAGGCAAGGCTGGGGCAACGGCACCTGTGCCCACAGGGAGGGCTCCGAGTGCCGCCTCTGGCACCCGTGCCATAGGTTCGCCACCACTGGTATAGGTTCTCCTGCTTGAGCAGGGGGCTGGACTAGAAGACCTCCAAAGTCTAGTATTCTATTCTATTCTATTCTATTCCATTCCATTCCATTCCATTCCATTCCGTATTTTCTATTCATTCCATTCCATTCCATATTTTCTATTCTATTCTATTCCATTTCATTCCATTCCATTCCATATTTTCTATTCATTCCATTCCATTCCATATTTTCTATTCTATTCCATTCTATTCTATTCCATTCCATTCCATTCCGTATTTTCTATTCATTCCATTCCATTCCATATTTTCTATTCTATTCTATTCCATTCCATTCCTAAGGTAAGGTATAAAAGATAAGATAAGCATTCTATTCTATTCCATTCCATTCCATTCCGTATTTTCTATTCATTCCATTCCATTCCATATTTTCTATTCTATTCTATTCCATTCCATTCCATTCCATTCCATATTTTCTATTCATTCCATTCCATTCCATATTTTCTATTCTATTCCATTCTATTCCATTCCATTCCATTCCATATTTTCTATTCTATTCTATTCTATTCCATTTCATTCCATTCCATATTTTCTATTCATTCCATTCCATATTTTCTATTCTATTCCATTCCATTCCATCCTATTCCATTCCATATTTTCTATTCTATTCCATTCCATTCCATTCCACTCCACTCCACTCCACTCTACTCTATTCATGAATGGTTGCAGGATCCAATCTGGGTCGGTCACGGGGACCAGAAGTTTAGTCTTCCAAACTTTCAGACTTGTGCTGCAGCCCATCCTCAGCGAACGTCTTTCTCACCCGAATGTGTCAGAGAATGTCAAAGAGAAGCTCCCCTGAGGATGGGCTCCAGCAGGAGTCCGTAACCTGGGGAGACAAACCCACTGGTCCCCGTGACCGACCCAGATAGGATCCTGCAACCTTATCCTGGGACACGTAGATTCTCCTTCATTCATCAGACAAATGGTTGTCCAGCATCTTCTTGAAAATCTCCAGGGAAGGAGCACCCATATTGTGATGGAAGCAAGCCATCCCACTGATGAATCAATTAATCCAAAATTAATGAATTAGCCCAGAATTAATTCTGGAGGCCAGCCATTCCACTGATTCATTTAAAGACCGGAAAGCCAAACGAGATGACTGAAGGGGAAAAACGGGCTTCGAAAATGGGGCTGACGGAAGAAACCCGGGACCCCTATCCAAATTATCCGAGTGATAGACCAGTACAGGGAAGTCCTCGACTTACGACCACAATTGAGCCCAGCATTCCTGTTGCAAAATTAGATAGTTGTTAAGTGAATTTTGCCCCATTTTATGACCTGTCTTGCCACACTTGTTAAGCGAATCGCTGCAGTTGTTAAGT
>NW_015389627.1:0-43397 GCF_001527695.2 Protobothrops mucrosquamatus
TCAGAATAACAGAGCTGGAAGGGACCTTGGAGATCTTCTAGTCCAACCCCCTGCTCAGATAGGAGACTCTGTACTATTCCAGACAAATGGCCATCCACTCTCTTCTTAAAAACTTCCAGTGTTGGAGCATTCACAACTTCTGGAGGCAGGTTGTTCCACTGGTTAATTGTTCTTGCTGTCGGGAAATTCCTCCTTAGTTCCAGATTGGTTCTCTCCTTGATTAGTTTCCATCCGTTGCTTCTTGTCCTGCCTTCAGGTGCTTATCAAGTACATAGGAGGTGAGGGTTAGATTTCAGTAAGGCATTTGACAAGGTAGACCACAACCTACTCCTTGATAAACTAGGAAACAGTGGAATAGACCAGGGCTTTTCAAACTTTTCACCCATTGTATCACTTTTAGGATATGGCAATATCCGAGTATCACCAGTCGCCTAGCAAGGTGTCAAAAACTTCACATGACCCTGGGACACTGTGACCGTCATAAATATGAATCAGTTGCCAAGCATCTGAATGTAAATCACAAGACCCTGGAGATGCTGCAACATTCCAGTTGATCGGCGCTTCTTCTGGGCTCAGCAGAAGCACCAGGATCAACACTGAGCTCCAGCTGGATCCTGGCGCTGATCCTGGCGCTTCCGCTGAGCCCTGACAGCCCTGCAGCTCCAGCCATCTCTTGCTCAGGCTTGTGCGGTGCTGCCACTGGTTCAGCTCATTTCCCTCCCCCGCTACCACTTTTCTAGGATGGTCGCATACCACCTGCCAGGTGCCAATGTACCACGGGTGGTACCCGTACCACTGGTTGAAAAGCCTTGGAATAGACAACATCACCAGCAGATGGATCTACACCTGGCTAACAAACCACACTCAACGAGTAGTCCTCAATGGCACTACATCCACATGGAGAGAAGTAAGCAGTGGAGTACCACAAGGTTCCGCCTTAGGCCCAGTACTCTTCAATATCTTCATCAATGACTTAGATGAGGGAATTGAAGGGGAACTCATCAAATTTGCAGATGACGCCAAACTGGCAGCTGTAGCCCACACCCCAGAAGACAAACTCAGGATCCAAAAAGATCTTGACAAATTTGAACAATGCGCCCTCTCCAACAGAATGAGTTTCAATGTGGAGAAAAGCAAAGTCTTACACTTAGCCAGGAAAAACCAAAGGCACAAATACAGATTGAGTGAGACCTGGCTCATAAACAGCAACTGTGAGAGGGACCTTGGAGTCCTAGTGGACGATCACTTAACCATTAGCCAGCAGTGTGCAGCAGCAACCAAAAAAAACCCAATAGAATCCTGGGTTGTATAAACAGAGGCATAGAATCAAGTATCAATGTAAAGTATTAGTACCGCTTTATAAAACCCTAATAAGACCACACCTGGAATACCGCAGCCAGTTTTGATCACCATATCACAGAAAAGATGTTGAGAGTTTGGAAAAAAAATTCAGAGAACAGCAACTAAGATGATCCAAGGCCTGGAGGCTAAAACATACGAAGAACGGCTGCGGGACTTGGGTTTGTCTAGCCTAAAGAAAAGAAGAAACAGGGGTGACATGATAGCAGTGTTCCAGTATCTGAGGGGCTGCCACAATGAAGAGGGTGTCAAACTATTCTCCAAAGCACCAGAGGGCAGGATGAGAAACAATGGTTGGAAACTGACCAAAGAGAGAAGCAACCTGGAATTAAGGAGAAACTTCCAGACAGTGAGGACAATTAACCAGTGGAACAGCTGGCCACCAGAAATCGTGGGCGCTCCATCACTGGAGATTTTTAAGAAGAGACTGGACAATCACTTGATTGAGATGGTATAAGTTCTCCTGCTTAAGCAGGGGGCTGGACTAGAAGACCTCCAAGATCCATTCCAGCTCTATTCTATTCTATTCTATTCTATTCTATTCTATTCTATTCTATTCTATTCTATTCTATTCTATTCTATTCTATTCTATTTTGCATTTTCTATTCTATTCTATTCTATTCTATTCTATTCTATTCTATTCTATTCTATTCTATTCTATTTTGCATTTTCTATTCTATTCTATTCTATTCTATTCTATTCTATTCTATTCTATTCTATTCTATTCTATTCTATTTTGCATTTTCTATTCTATTCTATTCTATTCTATTCTATTCTATTCTATTCTATTCTATTCTATTCTATTCTATTCTAGGCAGCATAAGCAAAAAGCAGCCAATGATTTAATAGCCACCCATCAACACCACAATCAGCATCTAAAAAGTCACACACAACCAGGCACCACATAAATACCACACACAGAACACCCAAAGCACACACTCTGCTAGAGACAATTTCCCTGAAGATGGGTTTTCAGCACATGTCCCAAAAGCTTGGAAGACAAAACTTCTAGTCCCTGGTGACCGACCCAGTTTGGGTCCTGCGACATTATCCTGGGACATGTAGGATTTGCCTTCCTTCATAAATCAGAATCTTTTCATTGAGAAATTGCATCCTGGCTAATGCAGTTTTTATTTTATTTTTTACTCTGCTAAAGAAAAAAAAGAAAAAGAAAAAAAGGAGTCATCCTAAGCAATCAAGGACATTGTTCATTATGCTTTGAAATAATAATAATAATAAAAAAAAATTCAGTGTTATCATCCCCAACCACTGCAACTGCTTGTTTAATACCGAGCGACAGTGATAAAGTAATTAATTCCACCGGCGTCTGTATGGTAATTGAAAATGCCGCAAGCTTAAATGCTAATTGTCCTTGTAGATGCTCTTAATCAGAAGCTCAATGTGATATCCGTTTGGGTTTTGAAGGAAGGCACGTTAGAGTCCGTTGTGGCATGTAAAAAAACCCAACAATCTGAGAAGGTGCTTTACATCTCACTTAGTACACGTTGTGTGTATTACAAGGTGTGTGGTTTTTCTGCTCTAGAAATGAACCAAAGTTGAATGGGATAGAACTGGAAGGAGCCTTGGAGGTCTTCTAGTCCAGCCCCCTGCTCAAGCAGGAGGACCTCTACCATCTCAGACAGATGATTGTCTAGCCTCTTCTTAAAAATCTCCAGTGGTGGAGTGCCCATGATTTCTGGTGGCAAGCTGTTCCACTGGTTGATTGTCCTCACTGTTAGGAAGTTTCTCTTTAATTCCAGGTTGCTTCTCTCTTTGATCAGTTTCCAACCATTGTTTCTCGTCCTTCCCTCTGGTGCTTTGGAGAATAATATGGCCCCCCTCTTCCTTGTGGCAGGAATACTGCTATCATGTCCCCCCCTATTTCTTCTTTTCTTTAGACTAGCCAGACCCAAGTCACGCAATCGTTCTTCGTATGTTTTAGCCTCCAGATCTTGGATCATCTTAGTTGCTCTTCTCTGAATTTTTTCCAAACTCTCAACATCTTTTTTGTGATAGGGTGACCAAAATTGGCTGCAGTATTCCAGGTGTGGTCTCACTAGGGCTTTATAGTTATTTTATCAGTTTTAGCCATTCTGGAACAAGGTCTTGACATGTATTGCTTTACTGTACAAGTAATCCTCGATTTACAAGTGCATTCATTTAGTGACTGTTTGAAATCACATTGGCCTTGAAAAAGGGTCTTATGACTGGTCCTCACACTTACGACCCTGATAGCCATTGTCACATGATCAACATTCTGATGCTCACATGATCGAAATTGGGGTGTCTTAACAGAGGTTGACTCGTCTTCTTTGTGGCAGCCCCTCTTATATTGAAACACTGCTATCATCAAGGTCATTCCTTATGTAGAATAGAATAGAATAGAATAGAATAGAATAGAATAGAATAGAATAGAATAGAATAGAATAATGATAGAATAGAATAGAATAGAATAGAATAGAATAGAATAGAATAGAATAGAATAGAATAGAATAGAATAAAGTAGAGAATAAGACTAACTAGACTAGACTAGACTAGACTAGACTAGACTAGACTAGACTAGAATAGAATAGAATAGAATAGAATAGAATAGAATGATAGAATAGAATAGAATAGAATAGAATAGAATAGAATAGAATAGAATAGAATAGAATAATGATAGAATAGAATAGGAACAGAACAGAATAGAATAGAATAGAATAGAATAGAATAGAATAGAATAGAATAGAATAGAATAATGATAGAACAATGGTAGAACAGAACACAACAGAACACAACAGAGCTGGAAGGGACCTGGGAGGTCTTCTAGTCCAGCCCCCTACTCAAGCAGGAGATCGACCTATCTCAGACAGGTGATTGTCCAATCTCTTCTTGAAAATCTCCAGTGATGGAGCGCCCATGATTTCTGCTTGATTGTCCTCACTGTCAGGAAGTTTCTCCTTAATTCCAGGTTGCTTCTCTCCTTGATCAGTTTCCACCCATTATTTCTCATCCTGCCCTCTGGTGCTCTGGTGAACAACCTGACCCCCTCTTCCTTGTGGCAGCCCCTCAGATACTGGAATACAAGATGTCTTCCACATCTTGCCATGAAATTGTCTAATCAACCCTTCTTAATTCTAGAATTTCTTGCAAATCAAGGCTATTTGCTCCCCCAGTGGGACAGGGAAAGATTTATGCAATGGGCAGCCCACCTCTGAATATTCATGCGTGTTTTCCAGCAGTGATATCCCAGCAGCAGGATCTGGGCTGACGGATGGATGGCAGTGTCCTAAGTATAAATTAGCAGATAAGGCAGGTCTGTTCTGCTTAAGTTTCTACCTCTGGGGAAAGATTTCTGTTCTGGAAAACGTTCACGCTGTTTTTAAAATTAAAAGTCTGCAGGAAAACACAGCCAGATGAGATTCAGGGTTAAGTGGGTGGGGTGGGGGTGGGGAACTGCATTTCCTAAAATATTCCAGTTGGTCAAGGATTGGTCTGTAGCCTGATCTGCTTAAAACAGCAGCAGCTTAAGAGTGAAAGATTATTATTATTATTATTATTATTATTATTATTATTATTATTATTATTATTATTATTATTATTATTATTATTATTATTATTATGGTGACCAACTGTCCTCCTTTAGGGAGGACAGTCCTCCTTTTGTGAGTTCTGTCCTCCCTCAAAAAGTGTCCTCCTTCCTGTCCTCCTTTTCGATATTTGAAGACTAATCTGCAGGGCTTTTTTTTCTCATAGAACGCTCAGAACGGCATTCCGACATCTTTTTTTGATGGTTTTTTTTTCACCTTTTGCATGAGCTGTGCTATTCCCCCTATTGGCTTTCGAAAGCCAATAGGAATTGCTGCTGAGCGCGCCAAAACACCCGGCCGGCAAACTTTGCACATGCAACTTGTCTGCAGCGAAGGCGAATTGGCAGGAACTTTGCACCCCTCCCTACTACCCAACTACACCATCTCCTAGTTAGTTCTGAAGATACCTGGAGGAGACTGGAGCGGTGACGCCATGGTAACTTTCTCTTGATCTTCGGCTCTGCTAGGGCAATAATGGGTGCAGGCGCAAGAGGCAGGGGCGGCGGGGGTGCTGTAGGTGGGGGTGTGAGGGGCGGCAGCGGCTGGCTGCCCCCACATGCTGTGGGAGCCGCGGGGGCCCTCTCTACACAGGGCTGCGCAGGGTGGGCGGTGGTGCTGGTGGGGCGGCTGCAGGCAGGGTGTGTCAACAGCGGGCTGCCCCCCCGGGGCTGGAGCCGGCGCGGCTGGTGCTTTGGGAGCCGCGGGGCCCGCTCTATACGGCGGGGCAGCGGTGCTGGCGGGGCAGCGGTGGGCGGGGGCGCGGCGGGCGGTTGACCTTCCATGGGCCGGGCCAGCTTTTATGATATTTTTTTCTTCAATATATTTGTGTCCTCCTTTTCATTGTAAAAAAGTTGGTATTATTATTATTATTATTATTATTATTATTATTATTACTACTACTATTACTACTACTACTACTACTACTACTATGGATCATCGCACAGTCAGCCAGATGTTCAGACTGGGTTTGGCATTTTGTCTACCTATCAAGGACCTGGGATAGGCAGATGTGGATGTTTGATGGTATTACAGATATCGTCACAGGATGGAAGCAGTTCCTAGTAAGGCCGCCTTTTGCAATTGACTAATGGCGAATTTGTCAATGCCGATGATGGTGTTCAAGTGGTGCTCCAGTTGTTTTGGGATTGCACCCAAGGGGCCTATTACTATTGGTACTACCCTTGCTTGCTTTTGCCACAGTCTTTCTATTTCTATTTGTAGGTCTTTGTATTTTGTTATCTTCTCCAGGTCTTTCTCAACTATTATTATTATTATTATTATTATTATTATTATTATTATTATTATTATTATTATTATTATTATTATTATTATTATTATTATTATTATTATTATTATTATTATTTTCCCACAGCACTTCCTGAGCTGCTCATGGAACTATGGAATTTGCATGGTTCCATGGTCATTCCAGGAAATGTCAACGAACAAAGTCTTGCTCCAAGCATGCTTGAAGCAAATAAAAACAGGCCACCCCATCAAACATAAAAAGTAAATTTAACCTTTGTGTACCTCT
This sequence comes from Protobothrops mucrosquamatus, assembly GCF_001527695.2. NCBI lineage: Eukaryota > Metazoa > Chordata > Lepidosauria > Squamata > Viperidae > Protobothrops > Protobothrops mucrosquamatus. The sequence continues at coordinate 6,460 of NW_015389627.1, forward strand.
CACCAGGGATATTTTTTAAGGAGCAGCAAATGTTGCTGGATGGTTGGGGTTTTTTTGTGTTTTTTTTGGTGTGTGTGTGTGTGTGTGTGTGTGTTTTGCAACTACCATTTATGCTTCCCTGGTTCTGCTAGCAGTGAAATAATCGATTTAGCTCACAGGAGGGTTCCTGCTACATAGTTTTAACTCCTAATGAAAAGAGCCTTGGAAGTAAAGCAGCCATCAAAACATACACACACACACACACACACACAACCTCAGGAATTGACTAACCTGCTTTAAAAGCTGCGTTCCAACTTCAGTCTGTAAAGTTTCCATGCTGTGTGAGATTTTTGTGAGTTGTCTTAAGAGGACAAGAGCCGGAGCTTCTGGTTGGGGGGGGGGGAGCTGCAGATCAAAAAAAACCTGCGCAAAGTCCTTGAAAAGCGCAGTTGGTCTGTCGCTGCTACTATTGGGAGACATTAAGATACTTTACAGCCCAAATGTTGGAGATGTGGAAGATTAGATGCAACTTATTTTCATATTTGGTGTACGTGTAGGGATATAAAAGCATTTTGGATTAAGATTTGGTGGAATATTCAAAATATTTTTAAGAAAAAGATAAAGTTTACACCGCAGTTATTTTTGCTAGGTATTATGGAAGATTTGGATGCTAAAGAAATGACTTTGATGTTGAATCTTATAACAGCTGCAAGATTACTGGTAGCGCAATATTGGAAGAAAAATTCTTTGCCTACTATGGAGGAATGGAGAGTTAAGGTGTCTAATTTAGCAGAAATGGCAAAAATTTCCGCTTATTTGAAGGATCAATCTCAAGAAAAATATAGTTTGGTTTGGAGAAGATGGATTGATTATATTCAGAAAAAATATGAGATGGAAAAGTATTACTTAGCTTATGAGTAAATTTTAGAATATTATTAATAGTTTATTATGGATGAATTTATATTATTTTTTAGTAATAATGTTTAATTATATTTTTATTTTGTTGGTAAAGTGTTAAGATCTATCTATTTTGTAGAGTTAAAGTATGTGTGGATGAGACTTGATTGTAGTATATCTGGGTAATGTTATTTAATTTATGATTCTGTTTTTATAACCCTGTAACCAGCTCTGGGAAGTGAAGGGGGGGAGGGGTGGGAGGGAAGTGGGATATTGTATGGAAAATTATTTAAAACTTTTAATAAAAAAAAAAGATACTTGAGAGCTGCAGAGAATGGAGGGGAGGGTGAAGGATATGAAATTTCAGCTTTTTTCCTTTTTGAAGAACGCGTGGAATGATGGTTCCCCGGAGGAGCACAATTCTTGCTTAGGCATCGCTATAAATACTGCGAATTGCCATTATGCCTTATTAATGTGCAGCTAGAGTGAGCCCTGAGGGTTAATTAATAATGCTAAGGTGTTTCTACTTCCTCCTGGAAATATTTCATGGCCCACCTACTATTCTTAGCAAGATAGAGGGTGGAGAAATAGCTGGCAAACAGTCATTAAAAGGCAGTTAAGTTGTTTGCCAGCTGCCCGGTTGATATTGCCTTGTATGGGGCTACCTTTACCCAATAAATGAAAACAGGGTTTGTTGCACTGAAGCCTAGTTTGTTAAACTCTAAAGCACTGCTTTGCTTTCACGCGTTCCAAACAGAATAACAGAATTGAAAGGGACCTTGGAGGTCTTCTAGTCCAACCCCCTGCTCAGGCAGGAGACCCTATACCATTTCAGACAAATGGTTGTCTAATTCTTCTTGAAATCCTCCAGTGATGGAGCAGCCACAACTCATAGAGGCAGGTTGTTCCACTGGTTAATTGTTCTCACTGTCAGGAAGTTTCTCCTTAGTTCTAGGTTGCTACTCTCCTTGATTAGTTTCCATCCATTGCTTCTTGTCCTACCTTCAGGTGCTTTGAAGAATAGGTTGACTCCCTCTTGTTTGGGGCAACCCCTGAGATATTGGAAGACTGCTATCATGTCATCCCTAGTCCTTCTTTTCTTTAAACTAGACATACCCCATTCCTGCAACTGTTCTGTTGGAAGAAAAGTCTTCATCGTGGTTCAGTCCAAGCCGGGGATAAACAACATGGAGACTGCTTTAGAAAGAAAGTTGCAGTTTATTGAAGAGGAGAGCCAGACAGAAAGATGGCTCTGGCAGAAAAGAGAGAGAGAAAAGGGCTGAGCACATGTGGGGAGTGAGTTTTTATACCCTCTGGAGCCTTTTGTTTGGAGTTGCTTCCTGTGGCATGAACTTTGACCTGAGTCTGAGTGCCCTTTGATATCTGTATGTTAATCCTATCATGTCCTGTCTTAGAGTTTGGGTGGGGTATTTAGATTTTAGGTCTCTTCGTCTTCTTGATCTTCTAGCTGAGGCCTCCATCTGCATTTCTACAGAGCTGGTTTCTGCTTGGGGGAGGGAGACTTGGGGCTATTAAGAAAACTGGGCATGCTTTTCTGCCTCTTTAATATAATAATATCTCTTTGAGGAAATATATTTTTCTGCCCTTTTAATATTTCCTTCTCTGGGGGGGGGGCTGACTTCCCACAGTTCCTTATATGTTTTAGCCTCCAGTCCCCTGATCATCTTTGTTGCTCTTCTCTGCACTCTTTCTAGAGTCTTAATTTTTTTTTATGGCATGGCAACCAAACAATAATTCCTTTATTGCTCCCAGAGTTAATCATTGCTGGGTTAAGTGCTCCATAAGCCAGGGTCTACAAATCACCCTTGCTGGATTCATATAATATGCTAAGCACAAGCAAACCAACCACATTAGCATATTGTCAGAGTTGCATTTCCTAGCCAGATGTTGGTGGAAGTTAAATCTGAATCCGCTTCTTTAATCTTTCCAAATTTAGCACCAGGTGCTTACGTATTCCAGGAAGTCTGAAGTTGCTCCTGGGAATTCTTCTGGGGGGGGGGGTGTTAGCAGATTTTAGGGATTTGCTGTGGAAAGATTTCATTCCCAATTGCCGCTAGGAATGGTAAAATGAATCTACTGTAGCCCTAACAATAACTGAAAGTGATGAATTGAAGAATGTCAGCAAGCAGAATCATTCGTGAATAGCAACTTTATTGATTCCTGCCTGTTATAAGAATCTCCCCAGACTGCTTGTCTGCCCTTTGGAAACAACCAGATTCATGGATCTTGGGGAAAGTCAGGCTTATGCCTCTTGCATAAGGACTCCAAGCTAGAACTAAGAAGAAATTTCCTGACAGAACAATTAATCAGTGGAACAACCTGCCTCCAGAAGTTGCAGGTGGTCCGTCATGTGAGGTTTTCAAGATTTAACTTCCACCAAACCCACCCAACTGGCTTACATGGATGAGGCAGGACTAGAACTCACATTCTCCTGGTGATTGGCCCAAAGTCACCCAGCCGGCTTTCATGCCTAAGGTGGGACTAGAACTCACCATTTCCTGGTGATTGGCCCAAAGTCACCCAGCCGGTTTTCATGCCTAAGTGGGATTAGAACTCACCGTCTCCTGGTGATTGGCCCAAAGTCACCCATCCAGCTTTCACGCCTAGGTGGGACTAGAACTCACCGTCTCCTGGTGATTGGCCCAAAGTCACCCAGCCGGCTTTCACGCCTAGGTGGGACTAGAACTCACCGTCTCCTGGTGATTGGCCCAAAGTCACCCAGCTGGCTTTCATGCCTAAGTGGGACTAGAACTCACTGTCTCCTGGTTTCACCTTAACCACTACACCAAACAGGGTCTCAATTCCTCAAGGTAAAATAATTTAAAGGGACCGTTCAGACTGTTCTCCATCTAACTCATTGGTAAACAATTCACACACGGAGACATGGAGATTGGCCTATTTATTTACGGGCTCCAACAATTCGTAATAAATTAACTAGGCATGAAAGCCGGCCTTTGGGTATTTGAGCTAGCTAGGAAATATGTACTTCAAAACATTCCAACAAAGCTGAAGAGGATTTAATTTTCAAATCGTCACAGAGAACAAAGCCTGTTAATCACTTTCTGTTTTTGGAATGGAATTCATGGAGCCAAGGGATTATGTTTTTATTAATAAGTAATAGAGGGTTATGCAATATATCATCTGTATATCTTGCAGAGTAATGCAAGTTAATATAAATGTTTTGGATGTGTTCCGAGGCAGCCTCAAAAACAGGGGGAGGAAGGGAAGTGGAGAAAACCTTGAGATGTTTTGAGGGTATCTCCAAAGTGATATGATGTGTTGCTGTTAAAAATGATGGGTAAACTGGTGAGGATAAGGAGACCCTCAACACTGAAATTATGCTTAAGATTATGATTTAACTGTTCAGTATACTTTCTCATAATAAAATGCATGGATCCATGTGATGCTTTTAAAGCCAGACTACACTTAAGGTGCAAACTTCAAAGATTCTGGAAGAATAGAATAGAATAGAATAGAATAGAATAGAATAGAATAGAATAGAATAGAATAATGATAGTTATAGTTGGAAGGGACCTTGGAGATCTTCTAGTCCAACCCCCTGTTCAGGCAGGAAACCCTATACCATTTCAGACAAATGGCTGTCCAGTGTTGGAGCATTCAGAACTTCTGGAGGCAAGTTGTTCCACTGGTTAATTGTTCTAACTGTCAGGAAGTTTCTCCTTAGTTCTAGGTTGCTTCTCTCCTGTTTCCATCCGTTGCTTCTTGTCCTGCCTTCAGGTGCTTTAGAGAATAGCTTGACTCCCTCTTCTTTGGGGCAGCCCCTGAGATATTGGAACACTGCTATCATGTCCCCCCTCGTCCTTCTCTTCATTAAACTAGACATACCCAAGTCCAGCAAACGTTCCCTATACGTTTTAGCCTCCAGTCCCCTGATCATCTTTGTTGTTCTTCTCTGCACTCTTTCTAGAGTCTCAATGCCTTTTTTAAACCGTGGTGACCAAAACTGGATGCCGTATTCCAAGTGTGGCCTTACCAAGGCCTTGTAAAGTGGTATTAATACTTCACATGATCTTGATTCTATCCCTCTGTTAATGCAGCCTAGCTCTGTGTTGGCTTTTTTGGCAACTGCAGCACATGGCTGGTACACTGCTTATAACAATGCATGGTTTGGTCTAATGGCTAAGGTACCAGGGAGATGGTGAGATCTAGTCCCGCCGTAGGCATGAAAACTTGGTAGGTGACTTTGGGACATCTACCAGGAGACCGTGAGTTATAGTCCCGCCTTAGGCATGAAAGCTGTGTGATTTTGGGCCAATCACCAGTTGACTGTGAGTTATAGTCCCGCCTTAGACATGAAAGCCAGTTGGGTGGCTTCGGGCCAAGCACCAGGAGACTGTGAGTTCTAGTCCCGCCTTAGGCATGAAAGGCAATTGGGTGACTCTGGGCTAAGCACCAGGAGACTGTGAGTGCTAGTCCCGCCTTGGGCATGAAAGCCAATTGGGTGACTTTGGGCCAATCCCGAGGCGACAATGACTTCTAATCTTGGAGATATGGAGTTCCACAGGGCAGGTGATCATACTGGCAAGGCCTCCTTCGATGGCATTCCTTAACTGAGGCAATCTCAGCTGTCAAATAATTAACATGAACATTTGTTAAGTGAATCACTGCAATTGTGAAATTAGTTTACACAGTTGTGAAGTGAACCTGGATTCCCCATTAACTCTGCTTGTCAGAAGGTCGCAAAAAGGGATCACATGACCCCGGTACACTGCGACCGCCATAAATACGAGTCAGTTGCCAAGCGTCTGAATTTTTGATCACGTGACCCTGGGGATGCTGCAACGGTCGTAAGTGTGAAAAACGGTCAGAAGTCCCGTTTTCAGGGCCGTTGCCACTTTGAAAAGTCACTAAAGTCCAGGACTGCCTGCAAAGAGAAATAAATTGCTTATCTACTTCAAGCAATTCAATGGGAACTGGATTCCAGTCCACTTTTGGAACCGATCTTCTTCTTCTTGTGCCCTATCCGTTATCGGACGTTGGCGATCATGTTGGCGATCCTGTTTTTATCAGCAGCCGCACGAAAAAGTGCTGCTGAGTTTTGTCCAAACCAATCACTTAGATTTTGAAGCCACGATGTTCTTCTTCTGCCTGGACCTCGTTTGCCTTCCATCTTTCCCTGGAGGATTAAATGGAGTATGCCGTATTTTTCTGGGTGTCGCATCACATGTCCGAAATATTCTAATTTTCATTTTTTAATTGTTTTGATGATTTTCCTCGGCTTTCCCAGGCGGCTTATCCCCTCCTCATTTCTGATCTTGTCAACCCAGCTTATATGTAACAGCTGCCTGTAAATCCACATTTCAGATGATTCTAGTCTCTTCAGGTGGCCTTCTGTCAGAGACCAGCTCTCTACTCCATAGAGCAGGATAGAAAAAAATATAGCATCTGACAAGCCTGATTTTCAGTCTTAGGCTCATGCCGTGACTGCAGAAGACTTTTTTCATTTTGAAGATTGGAACCGATAGGACACGTTAACCCAGGTGAAACTTCTACCTTAAACCTGATTTAACCACCATCTCTCTCCATTGCTTGCAACATGTAGATTGCCTTGAAATTAGGCATTTGTTTTTTTGTTTTTTTAAAAATAATATTTTATTAATTTTCCAATTTTCCATTTAAGTATCTAAAAAGCAACGTGGTGACTGGGTTAATCAATAGTTCGATAACAAAATCTTTAGTACAAATCTCAGGTTACAACATCAGATATTTCTCCTCTTTTTCTCTTAACATTTACTAAATTAATTATTCTGAATATGTTTGGTTTATTGATTAACTCGGGTAATATACATAATGGTTTTGATTTATTAAAGGGGATATTGTATTATTAAGTAGATGATTTAATATGGTGGGAAAGAGATAACTTTTAGGAAATAGAACAAGATTATATTCAAATAGATAAAATGTGTATTTTGGATATTATATTTTGTTACGAATTGAGAGAAGGGAAATCGTGGTTACCCAAAGTCTGAAAATTACAAATATCAAAGGTTAAATTGGAATATTGATGAGAAACTAAAAACTGGGCAAAAATTAATAACAGGAGATGGATTGTTTATGAAGATTGGATGTAATTAAGATATGTATAAGCTAAAAATTATTGATAAACGTAATCATGATGTTTTTATTGAGTTGATATAACTAGAACTGTACTAGCTTGAAGACATTTGTTTTGAAGGCTTTGTTCTGACAAGCAGTTCTGAATAGTGCACAATTTAATTAACGTTAAGAGTGCCGTTAATTAGAAAAACGAGGCCCCTGAATTGTTTTTAAGGAGATGCAAAAGAAGAAAAATTAAAATAAACACGTTGTCCTGCCTCTGGGCAGCGTTATTATTTTTTGGGGGGAATGAAGGAAAGAGGAGGAGTTGAGAGGGAAAATATTTTTTTTAAAAAATGAAGGTTTTGTTTTTTTTAAAAAAAAGTTTGTTTATGCCAGATCAAATTTGTTTATGCCAGCGAGGGGAGATTGGACTTAAATTTGTTTGTGGCTACATAAGGATTCCAGACTGATCTCCGTTTTCACTCCCATTCCTTCTTCTACCACAGGGGTAGGCAACCTTGGCCCTTTTATGACTCGTGGACTTCAACTCCCAGAATTCCTGAGCCAGCCATGCTGAGGGGAAAGGGAGAGGTTTCCAAGCTGAGCCATGCTGGCTCAGGAATTCTGGGAGTTGAAGTCCACCAGTCATAAAGCGGCCTAGGCCTAGGCCAGAGATAGGCAACCTTGGCCCTTTTATGACTCGTGGACTTCAACTCCCAGAATTCCTGAGCCAGCCATGCTGGCTCAGGAATTCTGGGAGTTGAAGTCCACGAGTCATAAAAGAGCCAAGGTTGCCTACCCCTGTGCTACCATATCGCCTACCTCATGCTGAATATGTGTTCAAATGAATATAGATCTCCCAGCTATCTCTGAATAATTTGCTCCTAAAAGAAGCATCAATCATGCGTTCTGGATCATTAAAGGAGAATCAGCCTTGCAAAGTCACAGTCAGTCAGGAGCTCGGAGAATAAATGAGTGTCTCTGGGTTTCTGAGAATAATTATATTGCCCCACTGATGAATTAGACAAAGTCTAAACCTGAGTAACAGAACAAGTACGGTTGCGTTCACGCAAGCAGAAAGTACACGACCAGGTCAATTAAAGAACACGCACAGCTTGATAGGTTTAAACCTTGGTGAGCTTCTTGTGGCTCCGTGTGTTCCACAAGAAAACTTCATTTGTGTATTTTACACTCGAGGGTCTATGGCAGTGATGGCGAACCTTTTAGAGACCGAGTGCCCAAAAACTGACCCTGCCCCGCCCCCACCCTGCCTGCCCGCAGGGCCACTCACCACCTCCAGGCCCTGCCGCAAATTGCCCAGGCAGTCAAGCAGTGCCATGGCAGCTATACCCTCTGCCCACGCCCCGCAGCATCAACTGTGTGCGATGGGGTGTGAGGGCAGAGTCTTGTCTACACTGCCTGGCTGCCATGTCCTTGGCTGCGCTGCTCCGCGTGGGCCATGCTCAGGGGCAACTCTCCTCTAGAGGCTGCTGGTGAGGGGGGTGCAGGGGGAGACAAGGCTGGGGCAATGGCATGTGTGCCCACAGAGAGGGCTCCGAGTGCCGCCTCTGGCACCCGTGCCATAGGTTCGCCACCACTGGTCGATGGAGATTCTCAGTCATCCAGGTCATGGTTGTCCCAAAGGTGCTTTATTTTTTATTTTTTTCCCCCTCCCCAAGATGGCAACTGGACTTTCTGGGTGTTTTCTTTGAAAACAGTTTGCTTCTCATCCAAGCACTGAAGAAGCTTCTCAGATTAGAAGCGAAATGTTTTCAAAGAAAAGAAAATCAAGAAAGTTCAGGTTTTTTGGGGGGGGGGATATCGCGTGATTCTTTTTTCTCGCCACGCACATGTATACGTAACCCAAAACTAGACTGTTGTTTCTCTGTGTCACATAATATATATGGGTATATATAATTCTGCATTTATTTATTTGTTTATTTATTTCTTTATTTTTGTCATATTTATTTAGTGACCCTTTGAGAGCTGTATGCAATGAAATTTCATTTTAATGTATGCCGATTAGTGTACATTCAAAGTGATAATAAAGTTATTATTCTATTCTATTCTACTCTACTCTACTCTACTCTACTCTACTCTACTCTACTCTACTCCACTCCACTCCACTCCACTCCACTCCTTTCCATTCCATTCCATTCCATTCCATTCCATTCTATTCTATTCTATTCTATTCTATCATTATTCTATTCTATTCTATTCTATTCTATTCCATTCCATTCCATTCCATTCCATTCTATTCTATTCTATTCTATTCTATTCTATTCTATTCTATTCTATTCTATTCTATTCTATTCTATTCCATTCCATTCTATTCTATTCTATTCTATTCCATTCTATCATTATTCTATTCTATTCTATTCCATTCCTTTTTCTATTCCATTCCTTATTTTATTCCATTCCTTATTCTATTCTATTCTATTCTATTCTATTCTATTCTATTCTATTCTATTCTATTCTATTCTATTCTATTCCATCATTATTCTATTCTATTCTATTCTATTCTATTCTATTCTATTCTATTCTATTCTATTCTATTCTATTCTGGGCACTCATCACTGGAAGTTTTTAAGAAGAGCCATTTGTCTGAAATGATATAGAGTCTCCTGCTTGAGGAGGGGGTTGGACTAGAAGACCTCCAAGGTCCCCTCCGGCTCTATTCTGAATTGAAAACTGAAAACGTGAAGGCACCAACCACAATTATAGGGCTGCGACAGAAATGGGGGGGGAAAAAACTTCCCTAAAAATTTAGAGGTGGGAGGTAGACAGACAGAAAGAGAGCGAGAGAGAGCATGCATTTATTCCATGTGCAATTTATAGCTTCACAAATTAAATTTCTCCGCCAGCTTGAATTGATTTTATTTTTATCTATACAAGGCCTTCAGGCGACAGTCCGGGCCATTTCAAAATGGAACTCATGTTTTAAATAAACACCTGTCTTCCTTTTGCTATGGACAGGGAGATTTGTCGAACGAAAAGCGTCTTATAGGAATTGTAAAATGTTGTGTGCGGTGATATTAGCGTCCAAGATGACTCTGGGTTTTTTTTTTTATGGGGCATTCATATGCAGGGATTTATGTTGCAAGGGAAGATAGGTTTCCTGCAGGCAAACCAAGTTTAGAAAGGAGATAAGAGCTAGGGGATGTATTTATTTTTTAACGTTGCCACCTCCCCTCTCTGGAAATTGAATTTGCATTCATCTCGTTCAGCTGAACCCAACAGGGGCAAAATGGAATTGCATTATATGCAAAAACCGTTGCGTTCTTTTTAAAACCCTTTTGCCCACTGCCCATTAAAAAAAAAGAAAAAAGATACTCTGGATTGAATTAATTGCTTTCATGCTACAGGAACCTGGCCAAAAAGGAGAAGCTGATTAATTCAGTGTAAACCCCTGAGGTTTGGGGAAAATCTTATGCCTTTAAAATATACACATACACAGGGGAGGACGCCAATACTTCAGTGAGGGTTGAACATTCCCAATAGCCACAAAGATTTTATTAGCTATTATGACAGAAAAACATAAGGCTACTGAGCGAGGATAAAATTCACAGGTAATGCACAGACGCTCATTGCAAGAATTTGTTCGATACAGGCCAAAGATACAATCAGAATCAGAGGTGGAAGGGACCTTGGAGGTCTTCTAGTCCAACCCCCTGTTCAAGCAGGAGACCCTATAAAATGTCAGACAAATGGCTGTCCAGTCTCTTCTTAAAAACCTCCAGTGATGAAGCACCCACAACTTCTGGTGGCAAGCCATTCCACTGGTTAATTGTCCTCACTGTTAGGAAGTTTCTCCTTAATTCCAGGTTGCTTCTCTCCTTGATTAGTTTCCATCCATTGTTTCTTCATTTTCTCTTTCTCTCTCACCCGTCGAAAGAAGCAAACCTCTTCTGGAAAATGGTCCCAAGAAACAGCAAAGGGCAGTCATCCGGAGTCAAAATTGACTTATGAAATCTTCTTGTAATCATAATTATTCTTTAAAAAAAAACAACTTGCAGACGACAACAATAACATTGATCCTGGAATGATCTTAAATCTTCTCTCTCTGTTTTTGAAAAATGGGAGGAAGGCATATCCTTAGTGGGCAGCGACACACAATCCCTCATCGGTTCTCACCGAAAAGCTGAATTTAAAATAAAAAGGGAAGACAGAGGGAGGTTTTATGAAAATCTAAAAATGACTTGAGATATAGAACTGGTTCAGAATGAAGGATCAAGAGCAGACTGAAATCTAGAGAATAATTTTCCGCCATTTTGTTTTACCAAGCTGTGCAAAGTTCCAATATCTCAGGGGCTGCCCCAAAGAAGAGGGAGTCAAGCTATTTTCCAAGGCGCCTAAAGGCAGGACAAGAAACAACGGATGGAAACTAATCAAGGAGAGAAGCAACCTAGAACTAAGGAGAAACTTCCTGACAGTGAGAACAATTAACCAGTGGAACAACCTGCCTCCAGAAGCCGTGAATGCTCCAACAATGGAAGTTTTTAAGAAGAGACTGGACAGCCATTTGTCTGAAATGGTATAGGCTTTCCTGCCTGGGCAGTGGGTTGGACTAGATGACCTCCAAGATCCCTTTCAACTCTGTTTTTTTCTGTTATTCTGCTCTTTGGGTGATTTTTCAAAGAGTCTGTAGGAGTGTTTTCTAGTTCTCTCCAGCGAATTGTTTACAAACCCTGCTGTGAACAGATTCCAAATCTGCAAAACTTTTCTTTTGTTCCTAATTAAAGGAACGGAGTAAAAACTCAGTCTATTTTGTAAAAAATAGATTTCCTATGTATGGAACAAGACAGGTAGTTTTAATATGCTACGAATCATCCGTGGCACACGCCTTGATCTGCAGTTAGGCTTTAACAGCACGAATACAATTGCATAAATAAAGTTTGGTCTGTGATATCAACCGTGGGCAGTTGCTAACTAAGTAGAGTTGGGAACAAATGGCTTTTCAAAGTTCTCCACTGTGGGAAGTCAGCCCCCCCCACCAGAGAAAGAAATCTTTTTGGGAATATTTAAAAGGCAGAATATTATATTTCCGCAAAGGATCTTGAAGGCAGAACCTCACCCCCCCAAGTCTCCCTCCCCCATGCAGAAACCAGCTCTGTAGAAATCCAGATGTGATAATCTTGTCAGAAAGATTGGAGCCAGGAAACTTGGATTAGAAAAAACAAAGATCCTTAGAATCAACAATCCCTCACACCAAAAAAATCCAACACTCATCAGCCACAGCCCCAGGGAAGCAGGATATGACTTTTGGGATATAATAGGATTAACCCACCACCCTCAGAAAGGCATACTCAGACTCAGGTCAAATTTCATGCCACAAGAACAACTCCAAACAAAAGCCCAAGAAGGTATAAAAACCCACCACACCCTGCTACATGTGGTCAGTTTTCCCCAGAGCCATCTTTCTGTCTGGCTCTCCTTTTCAATAAACTACAATCTTCTTTCTAAAGCAGTCTCCATTTTGTTTATTCCCGGCTTGGACTGGACCCTGATGAAGATTTTTCCTTCAACACCACCCAATTTCTGAAGAGGACGTCTTCTGGGAAAGGAGACATTTCCCATCACATTCAGGACACAATTCCTGTTTAGTAGAAAACCAGCACAACTACACAGCCCAAAATTTCTGTTGATAAATGAAACATTTGTTAAGGGAGTTTTGCCCCGTTTTACAACCTTTCTGGCCACAGTTGTTAATTGAATCATTGCAGTTGTGAAATTAGTAACTTAGTTGTTAAGTGAATCTAGCTTCCCCATTGAGTTTGTTGTCAGAAGGTCACAAAAGGGGATCATGTGACCCCGGGACGCTGCGACCGTCATAAATAGGCGTCGCCAAGCATTTTGGTCACATGACCCTGGGGATGCTGCAACAGTCATAAGTCACTTTTTTCAGTGCTGTTGTAACTTTGAACGGTCACTAAACGAACTGTTGTAAGGAGAATTGCTTGTATTGAAAAATATTGGGGAATCCTTGTCTGAGATGGTATAGGTCAGTGATGGCGAACCTTTCAGAGACTGAGTGCCCAAACTGCAACCCCAAACCCACTTATTTATTGCAAAGTGCCAGGGCTGCAACCCAAACTGCAACCCCAAACCCACTTATTTATTGCAAAGTGCCAGGGCTGCAACCCAAACTGCAACCCCAAACCCACTTATTTATTGCAAAGTGCCAGGGCTGCATCATCATTGTGGTGCCCTCGGGGGGAAGGGCAGGGAGGTGCCTCTGAGTGCCGCCTCTGGCATGCAAAAACCGGGGACGCAAACATGGACCACCATGCTGCAAGGCGCAAAAATGACTGCCGCCATGCCACAGGGTGCAGATACAAGGCGCTGCACCACACAAAAACAGGGCAGGGCTAGTGAGTATCACACAGGCACTAGCCCTGCCCCATTTGCAGTGCGTGCGTGCTCGTGGCCCCATGTGCGCATGCACGCATGTAAAATGTTAGTCGGCCGCTTCGCCTGCTTTGTGCTGGGCAGGGCTCCTGCTCCGGGTGGGGGTGGTGGCCTGATGGACCTGCTGCTGATGGCGGTGGCGCGCGTGCCAACAGAGAGGGCTCTGAGTGCCGCCTCTGGCACGCGTGCCATAGGTTCGCCACCACTGGTATAGGTTCTCCTGCTTGAGCAGGGGGCTGGACCAGAAGACCTCCAAGGTCCCTCCCAGCACGATTCTATTCTAAATCTCAATCACTTATGAATATGAAAAAATCATAACTTCATCCCACTTGTAAACCCGTTATTCTATTTTCATTTTTTTTCCCGTTTCTCCATTCTTTCTTGTGCGTTTTTTTTTAAATGTCTAATTAAAGCTATTTAAACAACGAAGAATTTTCTGAAAGCAAATTCACCCTCCTGAAATTGAAAGGAAAATCAGGAGGGGAAAAAAATTGCAGGTGGATTTCTCTGCTTGCAACACAAAAACGTGGGAGGTGATTTTGATCAGTCTATAGAAAATCATTGTGCAGAAAGGAATAAGTACAATAATACCGTAATAGTAGTAAAATTATAGGAAGCCCTTGTCCTAGGACCACAATGGAGCCTAAAATTAAGGTTGCTAAGCAAGACAGTTGCTAAGAGAACTTTGCTCCATTTTACGACCTTTTTGCCGCAGTGGCTAAGCGAATCACCGCAGTTGTTAAGTTAGTAAAACGGTTCTTAAATTAATCTGGCTTTGCCTGTCCGATGATCACAAAAGGGCATCGCATGAGTCCAGGGACACTGCAACCATCATAAATACGAGTCAGTTGCCAAGCGTCTGAATTTTGATCCACCCGACCACAGGGATGCTACGACGGTCATTAAGCGTGAAAACGGTCATAAGTCATTTTTTCCAGTGCCCTTGTAACTCGGAACGGTCCCTAAACAAATGGTTATAAGTCGTAGTTGGGGCAGAAAGGATAATAAGGTACAGTATGACGGTAATAATAGTGGAAGTACTATTTTGATTTGTTTAGGACTCTAGAAAAAGTACAGAGAAGAGCAACAAAGATGATTAGGGGACTGGAGGCTAAAACATATAAGGAACGGTTGCTGGGTATGTCTAGTTTAATGAAGAGAAGGACGAGGGGGGACATGATAGCAGTCTTCCAATATCTCAGGGGCTGCCCCAAAGAAGAGGGAGTCAAGCTATTCTCCAAAGCGCCTGAAGGCAGGACGAGAAGCAACGGGTGGAAACTAACCAAGGAGAGAAGCAACCTGGAACTAAGGAGAAACTTCCTGACAGTGAGAACAATTAACCAGTGGAACAACCTGCCTCCAGAAGCGGAGAATGCTCCAACCCTGGAAGTTTTTAAGAAGAGAGAGGACAGCCACTTGTCTGAAATGGTATAGGCTTTCCTGCCTGAGCAGGTGGTTGGACTAGATGACCTCCAAGGTCCCTTCCAACTTTATCATCATCATCATCATCATCATCATCATCATCATCATCATCATCATCATCATCATCATCATCATCATTATTATTATTATTATTATTATTATTATTATTATTATTATTATTATATTTAGCTACCATAGAAGTGGACCGATAAAATGCACAGCGTAGTATAGACCAGTATCTACAACGTCATAAAATAATAATCCACCGTGGATGACTAATCAATTAATCGCGCTGAATCTTCTCGGAAGAAAAATGCAGGCGAGGTGTACAGCGCTTTATAAAAACACAAATGCATGCTGCATTCTAGAAAGGGCCAATGCTATTGTATCCCCAGGGGCACAAATCTCTCTTTTGAATGCAAAATAATCCTGGCCTGTTCGGTTGCTACTGGAGACCTGGCAACTCTGGGCTATTGGAAACGGGATGCTAAAATTTGCTTGTCCTTTCCTGGCCTTCAAAGGCTCTGTCACTTTCAATCCCCTTTTGCGTTCTCTTTGTTTGCTCCGTTTCAACTTTAGCGCCATCAGCACATTGCAGACACTGGCTGTCTACGCAGCAAAGTCCCGTCTGGAAACGGTCAGTTCAGCGGACATTGAAATGTGACTTGGCTGCTCTAAATCAATGTTTAGGTTAGCCCTGTTTTTAGGGTTTGTGTAGCTTACGGGTCCTATACCATTTCAGACAAAGGGTTGCCGTTCTATTCTATTCTATTCTATTCTATTCTATTCTATTCTATTCTATTCTATTCTATTCTATTCTATTCTATATTCTATATTCTATATTCTATTCTATATTCTATTCTATTCTATTCTATTCTATTCTATATTCTATTCTATATTCTATTCTATATTATATTCTATTCTATATTCTATTCTATATTCTATTCTATTCTATTTTCTATTTTATTCTATTCTATATTCTATTCTATTCTATTTTCTATTCTATTCTATATTCTATTCTATATTCTATTCTATATTCTATTCTATTCTATTCTATTTTCTATTCTATTCTATTCTATTTTCTATTTTATTCTATTCTATATTCTATTCTATTCTATATTCTATTCTATATTCTATTCTATTCTATTCTATATTCTATTCTATTCTATTCTATATTCTATTCTGTTCTGTTCTATTCTATTCTATTCTATTCTATTCTGTCAGTTAATTTCTACAGTGTATGGTTATTTTGGACAGTATGGGTAAATGATGTAAAAACAGGGAATGGGAAAAACGAAGACTAACTATAATGAAAAAATATCTCCCTTAAAACTCTTTCTTTCTGCCACAGGTTAAGTTCCTGCCTACTTTCTTATTACAGCATGTTCTTCACTTCTGGCTGAACTACAGTACATCTCTTCTCCTTTTCAAAATTTTGTCATCTCCCTGGGATTTTCTGTCCAAATAACCTTTGATGGAGCCAAAGTCAGCAGGTTGGAAATAAAGTTATTTACAGTCTATCAGCTTTCTGAACCATCTTCTTGAGTACAGACTTGGAGAAAAATGCGACTATCTTTTTCTCCAATATAGATTTTGTGATCTGCAAGAAAACACTCACAAGTTAAGGAATAGAAAAATAAGGAATGGGAAAGTGGAGAGCGTTCATAAGAAAACCAATTTTAGCTTGCTTAAATTTTCTCACACTGGATACATCTTCGGGGCTACGGTATACACTTGGGCACTTCCTAAAACCCCTCTGCTGGCTTTGAATACTTATTATCAGAAGTGCTGTTGATGTTCAGAAAGAACTAAGGTTTCTAGCTTCCTTCTTTTGAAAACAAGCTCTATTCTATCCCTCTGTTAATGCAGCCCAGCACTGTGTTGGCTTTTTTGGCAGCTGCAGCACATGGCTGGCTCCTATTTAGGTGATTGTCCACTAGGACTCCAAGATCCCTCTCAGAGTTACTACCGTTGAGCCAGCTACCACCTATATATCTTGAAGTTAGATAAGGGTCAACAGAATTCAAGTTCACTTGTGGCTGCATAGGGATGCTAGGCTGATTCCTCTTTTGACTCCACTCCCAGGTTCTTCCCCTCTTTGACTACAAAGAAAGCATTACTCAGAACAGACGTTTCCAGTAACCATTTCCAGAAATATTTCTATCTGATGATGAGCTCTGACATTCTTTTTGGCTGCAAGTTTCTGTTTTTATTTCATTGTTCTGACACGCTTCTGTTAATGTCACCCTTCCATGGAGTTCATCTGAATTATTATTTTTTTAAAGAAGTATATCCAGAAAATTAACAGTTTCTTTATTCCTGTTTGTTGTCAACGTGCCTTAAATTGCCTACTCATGCTGAAAGTGTGATTGGACAGTTTTCTGTGCATATGTCTCAACAGATCTGTCCTTTCCCCTAAGGAAATGCTAATTATTTTAATACGAACGGCTTTTCCGAACTGTCAGGTTTTTATTTGTAAGCATGAAAGCCGACTGGCTGACTTTGAGCTACTCACTCTCTTTTGCTCTAGTCCACCTCATAGGGTTGTTGTTATTGGAAAAACAGGAGGAAAAAGGTGAGATATTTGTAAAAATAATAAAAGGGGGGATACAAATAAACAAATGCAAACACATCCACAATTTTGTGTGTGAAAACACTGTGTTCATCTTTGGTTGCAAGCTTATCAGAGACGGTGGGTTGATCTTTTGCATGCAGCCTGACTCTGTAATCCACCTGCCGGCAGGTTGATTCCTTATTGTTCACCTCACATATTTTTTCCAAACCCACTTCTTGCTTCTTCTACAAGAAGAAATAATAATAATAATAATAATAATAATAATAAAAAGGATTTGTCATTGCAATCAACACCCCTCTCTTTCACTCTCCAAAATGCTTTTGGGAGGATGTTGACAACAGATCGCCAGCAAATGTAATGCTGTGTTTCATAGACAGTGGGGAGAAACGCGCGCGCGCACGCACACACAATCAACAAAAGTCAAATGCAATCATTGTGCCATTCATCTAAATGCGTGTGTCAGTCCATCAGAGACTAATATACTGGATTGGAGGTAGGTAGGAAGAAAGAATAAAAAGCCCAGTAATGAGACCGTACAGGGGAAAAGCGGCTGTGAGATTAAATCCTTTTGTGTGTGTCATGTTGGGAGAAAGCCAGAGATTGTCAGGTTTTGTTGACTGCTAGAAATCAAAGATGCGATGCGAGCAGGCCTTATTGTTGCATTTTCTTGTTTCCTGGATAAAATCACACTTCCTGGATAAAATATAACCTGCCTCCAGAAGCAGTGAATGCTCCATCACTGGAAGTCTTTAAGAAGAGACTGGACAGCCATTTGTCTGAAATGGTATAGGGTTTCCTGCCTAAGCAGGGATTTGGACTAGATGACCTCCAAGGTCCCTCCCAACTCTGTTATTCTATTGTGTTCTGTTCTGTTCTGTTCTTTCTCTATTCTATTTTATTATTTTTCTATTTTCTTTTCTTTTCTATTCTGTTCTGTTCTATTCTATTCTAGTCTATATTCTATTCCATTCTATTCCATTCCATTCTAAAGGAGAAACTTCCTGACAGTGAGAACAATTAACCAGTGGAACAGCCTGCCTCCAGAAGCGGTGAATACTCCAACACTGGAAGTCTTTAAGAAGAGACTGGACAGCCATTTGTCTGAAATGGTATAGGGTGTCCTGCCTGAGCAGGGGGTTGGACTAGATGACCTCCAAGGTCCCTTCCAACTTTTATTATTATGTTATTCTAATGTATTTGTTGACATACAGCTGGTGGTGTTAATTCTCTGTTTATATACATGCAAACCCTATTCCGTTCTAACACTGATGATGATGCCTAGATGGGTAAGGAAATGTCTGCAAGAAAACCACCAAGCTCAGAGAGTACCAAGGACCCCACAGTCCTCCTCCTCCTCCTCCTCTTCTTCCTCCTCCTCCTCCTCCTCCTCCTCCTCCTCTCCACAAACCCATCGCCTTCTAGCAGTGATGGTGTTACCTAATTGTGTCATGAAACGTCTGCAAGAAAACCACCAAGCTCAGAGAGCACCAAGGACCCCACAGTCCTCCTCCTCCTCCTCCTCCTCCTCCTCTCCACAAACCCACCGCCTTCTAGCAGTGATGGTGTTACCTAACTGTGTCATGAAACATCTGCAAGAAAACCACCAAGCACGGAGAGCACCCAGGACCCCACAATTGAACCTTGAGCTACAAATATTCTCCTTTATCGGGACACCAACCTGTAGTTGAGTTTGACTGAGGGGAGCCTTTTAAAGTCATTTAACCTCAGTCCTTACAACAGCCACCTCAATGTATGTAAGAACAGAAGGAGAGAGGAACTTCATTTAATCACGCCAAAGGCTCACTCCATCCATCATTCTGTCCCTACAGAGGCCAGACAATTTGTGTGGGGGGGTTAGAATATGAAGAAGACAGAGTCCTCGTGAGTCATGGCTAAGAGCTACTGATAGCCATTTCCACTTTCCTTAATTTGATGAATTCACTTTCATCTCTCTCAGCTCTTTCCCATCCTCGCTTCTTGTCGGAATGGAGTCTATAAATCATCTGCTTCGTGAAGAAGGACTTTCTTCTCTTTTATCCAATCCCTTCAAATGTATTTCTAGGAAGCAAATTATAAGAGGAACTGAGGGAGGAGAAGGGAGGTTGGTGAGGTCCTTGGTGCTCTTTGAGCTTGGTGGTTTTCTTGCAGACATTTCACGACCCAACTTGGTAATATAATCATTGCTAGAAAAGTGACAGATTTTATCTTCCTGGGCTCCGAGATCACCACAGATGGGGACTGCAGCCAAGAAATTATAAAAGACGCTTGCTCCTGGGGAGGAAAGCTATGGCAAATCTAGACAGCATACTAAAAAGCAGAGACATCACACTGCCAACAAAAGTGCGCATAGTCCAGGCCATGGTTTTCCCAGTTGCAATGTATGGCTGTGAAAGTTGGACCGTAAGAAAGGCTGAGCGCCAAAGAATTGAGGCCTTTGAACTCTGGTGCTGGAGAAGACTCCTCCGAGTCCCCTGGACTGCAAGGCGATCCAACTGGTCAGTCCTAGAGGAGATCAACCCTGACTGCTCTTTAGAAGGCCAGATCCTGAAGTTGAAACTCAAGTACTTTGGCCACCTAATGAGAAGGAAGGACTCACTGGAGAAGAGTCTGATGCTGGGAAAGATGGAGGGCAAGAGAAGAAGGGGACGACAGAGAATGAGGTGGCTGGAGGGAGTCACTGAAGCAGGAGGCGTGAGCTTCAATGGACTCCAGAAGATGGTGGAGGACAGGAAGGCCTGGAGGAAGGCCTTGTCCATGGGGTCACAATGGGTGGGACACGACTTCGCAACTAACAACAACAAGAAGAAGAGAATAGGGTTGGCTCTCTGTTTATATATTATAGTTTGCCCTGTCAGTGTTGGCAGGAGTTTCCTGGTGATTCCTCAATTAGACTGTTGCTTACTATTGGCTTGTCTGAGTTGGCGTCCCTTGATTGGGATATTGTTTATTGTTTGATTGTTGGTCTAGTAGTAATCTTGATGTAAACCTCTGCTTATCTGGATGTTGATTGCTGGTCAGGAGGTGTTGTGATCTCTTTTTTTGTTTTTGACTTTGGAATGGAGTGTAAATGTTATTTATCTCTATGTGTCTGTTAATGGTTGATTTATCTGTGTGCCGGGCTTCCAGGAATCCTCTAGCATTTTTGGACTTAGGATGTTCACTGTCTCCCTGCTGAAAGTATGGTGATGTCTAAAAAAACCCCACAGGTCTGTGTGTTGATACAGCCATTATTCTTGCAAATCACACTGCTCATATTAAACATTGATCTGATGTATTTTGGAGGACAAAGTTATATTAAAAACAGCAATTGTGTTTGTTCATGTGGATGTAAAGTCAACCATATTCAACCAATCTTCTTAACCAAGCCAAAAATAGACCTAATATGTGTTTTTTAAATGTACCAAGCTAATTTTAATCTAGTTTATTATATGGCCCAGAAGACAGATGACATCAATAGTCAGATGAAGGGGGCTGCAGGATTTGGCCTAGTGAAAAGAAGAACTAGGGGTGACATAATAACGGTGTTCCAATATTATTTGAGGGGCTGCCACAAAGAAGAGGGAGCCAAGCTATTCTCCAAAGCACCTGAAGGCAGGACAAAAAGCAACGGATGGAAACTAACCAAGGAGAGAAGCAATCTAGAATTAAGGAGAAACTTCCTGACAGTTAGAGCAATTAATCAGTGGAACAACCTGCCTCCAGAAGCGGTGAATGCTCCAACACTGGAGGCTTTTAAGAAGAGACTGGACAGCCATTTGTCCGAAATGGTATAGGGTTTCCTGCCTGAGCAGGGGGTTGGACTAGATGACTTCCAAGGTCCCTTCCAACTTTATTATTATTATTATTATTATTATTATTATTATTATTATTATTATTATTATTATTATTATTATTATATTGCTGGAATTGGGTATGTCTAGTTTAATGAAGAGAAGGACGAGGGGGGACATGATAGCAGTCTTCCAATATCTCAGGGGCTGCCCCAAAGAAGAGGGAGTCAAGCTGTTCTCCAAAGCACCTGAAGGCAGGACAAGAAGCAACGGATGGAAACTCATCAAGGAGAGAAGCAACCTAGAACTAAGGAGAAACTTTCTGACAGTGAGAACAATTAACCAGTGGAAGAGCTTGCCTCCAGAAGTTGTGAGAACAATTAATCAGAAAAGAAATTATAGCACACGTCTTGATACTTTGCCTCATCATAAATAAATAAATCTCTGAATTATACCAACACTGTCATTTTTATTTCAGAATAGGTTATTATTATAGAAAACTCCGTTTAGTTCCTCAAGGGATTTGCTTAATGAAGAACTTCAAAATCCCACTTGAACTTGACTTGACAGTAATTTCCCCCCTCCCCTTTGCAGGTTTATTCACATCAATTTGGAAACTTCGGTTGATCTGCTGAGTTGGGCCAATTCAACAGTGCGGTCTGATGCACCAACCCAGAAAGTTGGTTTAGACTGCATTGTCTTCAGATCACGTTTTCCAAAGATAGCTTTTGCACAGCGTGTTATTGTACCTAGAGAGTTGCAGGGATGACAAGGATATTTATTAATAAAGGCATTTTTCCCCCAAGTCACTTTAGCTTTGCTCAAAAAATATGCAAAGTAGTAGGCTAAAAATGTGCAAAATCTAATTCTAATTTCCTGAATTAGAAATCGTTGCTTGGCTTGTCTAACTCATTCAGCTTCAGATGTTCTTCAACTATGCTGGGAAAAGTCACAGGTCTTCAGAATTACTGCGGTCTTTGTACGTTTGTCACATTGGGTGAGTGTGTTTCTGGGTTCTGGTTCCGGGTTCTAGTTCTGGGTTCCACCTTGGAGAAGTTTGTTTAAAGGCACATGCATTGTGAAGTCTGCAAATGGAAGGAAAATTGTTGTTCCTTTGTGTGTCGGGGGGGGGAGTGAACACCACGCGAACATTTCTTTATCTTTTTTCAAGATATTGCTAAGTTCCTCTTATCACATGCTTTTTGAAGTATGCAGAATATCTGGAACAAGGTCTCTTTTTTTGACTTGGTTTATGGAATGAAGAAAATCATCACCCAAAGAGGGGCGCACAATATTTTTACTAGAATCTGCAGGAATCTAGAAGCTGTTGAGTCACTGTGGCGTTCAGACATCTGGATGCTCCAGACCAGGAATTCCATCATCTGGCCCGCGAGGGGTTAATTACTTAGTACATATGGTAAACCCATCTATCATAAATAATAGCTTCCTTGCCTCCATCATCTCTTTCATCAGTGTCATTTTATTTCTGAGTCAGAGCCTGAAGACCCAATATATCTTCCTTGACAATCAAGCCGCAGCAGATGACTAGAGAGACAAGGAACAGGAGCAGTGGAGGCAGACTCAGATAATGGAGGGGGGGGTCATCAGATCCTGCTGGCTGTTGTTTTCTTGCAGATGTTTTATTGCCCAACTAGGTAACATCATCAATGCTAGGAGGGAGTGAGGTTTGCAGGGAGGAGGAGGAGGAGGAGGAGGAGGAGGAGGAGGAACGACGACTGTGAGGTCCTTGGTGCTCTCTGAGCTTGGTGGTTTTCTTGCAGATGTTTCATTACCCAACTAGGTAACATCATCAATGTTAGAAGGGAGTGGGGCTTGTGGAGAGAAGGAGGAGGAGGAGGAGGAGGAGGAGGAGGAGGAGGACTGTGGGGTCCTTGGTGCTCTCTGAGTTTGGTGGTTTTCTTGCAGACATTTCATGACATAATTAGGTGACATCATCACTGCTAGAAAGGACTGGGTTTGTGGAGAGGAGGAAGAGGAGGAGGAGGAGGAGGACTGTGAGGTCCTTGGTGCTCTCTGAGCTTGTTCATTTTTTTGCAGACGTTTCGTTACCCAAATAGGTAACATCATCAATGTTAGAAGGGAGTGGGGTTTGTGGAGAGAAGAAAGAGGAGGAGGAGGAGGAGGTGGTTATTCTATTCCTGAAAATCTCTGGGGGGGATTCCTAACAGGCACGACGGGATGTATACTTGATTTTTCTTACTGAGGTTGACTCAGCCTTCCGTCCCTCCGAAGTCGGCAAAATGAGGACCCAGATTGCTCAGGGCAATATGCCGACTCTGTAAACCGCTTAGAGAGGGCTGTAAAGTACTATGAAGCGGTATACAAGTTTAAGTGCGAGTGCTATTGTTGTGTGTGAGACTAAATCTGCCCTATTATCTCCATTACAGCTTCTCAGCAAGGCCTTTGGAATTAACCCATGCATATTGCAACCCAGGGGCTGAAATGACAACACACAATCCACCGTCTTTTCTTATTGAGTTCCCTTCATCTCCACAACAGTTAATTCAGCAATGTGCATTGGATTGTGGATGTCAGCCACTGTCGCAGTGGCAACCGGCCATCCTCCCCTAAAGTCTGTCAGGGAATTTCGCAGCCGCTGTCCAAATGGAGTCAGAGATGCTGACACGAACTTGTCATTTCATATAAATAAATATATTTAACATCTATATTTACAGCAAACAAAATAGTCAGGCGCATCACTAATGTCATGAGGTAAATCATGAGGTAAATCACTAACGTCATGAGGTAAATCACTAACGTCATGAGGTAAAGCACACAGAAGAAAAAAGCGGGGGGGGGGAGGAAACTCCCTCCTCCCCGTTCCCCTCCCACAGCAGCCAATCACAGTGCAGATTGCCTCATGCAGGAGCCAGAACTTTGGTACCAATCAACCACAACTGTGTGTTCTGGTTCACTGTACAATCTCACTGTTCCAGCTACTAAATTTAAATATCTTACCAAAGTCCCTTGTTCAAAATAAGACATAATGTTTCTGTTCCAGTTGACATCATCTCTCCTAGCCAACTAGTTTTTTAGAAGCCCCAAAAGACAGCATCATCATTGCTAATGGCTGCAGCGAATGTCTGACTCCCCATCTGTAGCTTTGATCCCTCCTAATCTGCTTTATTTTTAATTTTAAAAAACCCACCCGTTAAATAATCCGGCTAAGAGATTTGGATTTTGCTTGCTCTCTCTTTCTATCCCAATTCTTTCTGACCTTTTCTGTTCTGCTCATTATTAAAATGTACTTTTGTTTCAGGAGGAAGTGAGACAGGCCTGCACCATTTTAAGCTTTGGATGACAGTGGCAGCTTAAGGGCTCATAATCATGTATTAAGTGAATGCATGACCTTATTACTTGGAAATATTTTACATCAGGCCCATTATCTCTTTTACTGGTTTGCTTTAAATAACAACAGCCAAGAGAGAAAAAGACAGAGCTTTCAGGGAGCCAATATTCCTAATAGAAAATCTGTTAGAGATGGTGATATAGAATGTCCATTTTAGAGGTAGTATACCTGAGTCCTGGCTGTTGGGGACGGACGGACGGACGGACGGACGGACGGACGGACAGACAGACAGATAGATAGATGGACAGATGGATAGATATAAATAGACAGACAGACAGACAGACAGACAGACAGACAGATAGATAGATAGACAGACACAGAGACGGACAGATAGATAGATATAAATGGATACAGATTGATAGACAGATATGCAAGAAATTCCTAACACTTTCAGAGCCTGACAACTGCCATAGTATCAGATGAAAACATCTTTTTTCCCCAAATGAAAGAATGTGATTTTTATGTACTCAACTTTTCATGCGAAAAGAAAAGTGAGCTGCCTGCCTCAATATAACGTTCATTGCGGGGAAGACAAGATGAAGTGAAATATAGTCTTTTCTCCTCTGTTCCAACTGTGCACGTGGGTGGATGATTTGTTTTAATGTAGTGTGATCTGATGCCACAGAACATCCCAAACCAAATGAATTTGTATTGTAATACGGAGAGAAGGATGCATTCATTTTGCATTGCGTTGTGTTATCTCCCTGGCTGAGATGGAACTCGGCTGATAAGCTGCAAAATAAAATGATACACACACACACACACACACACACATGTTGGCTAACTACGGACAGCGATGACAATATCAGATTGCCCATTTGCTCCCCAAATATTGTATTTTGGCATCATTTATCAGAAGGGATTTATCTTTCCTGCAGCATTCATGGCCTTCCAATTATTTTATTCGATTAGTTTCGATGCCTGGAGGTATACTTAAATGAATACTTAATCAAGTATTTATTTATTTATTAAGTAACTCTGGGTAGCCCTCAGCAAACTATGCCGTATAATGTATGTATGTATGTATGTATGTATTTTCATGCCTAAGATGGGACGAGAACTCACCATCTCCTAGTGATTGTCCCAAACTTTCTTGCCTAAAGCAGGACTAGAACTCATCGTCTCCCAAAGTCAAGTGGAACTAGAACTCACCATCTCCTGGTGATGGGCCCAAAGTTACCCAGCCGGCTTTCATGCCTAAGGTGAGACAAGAACTCACCTTCTCCTGGTGATTGTCCCAAACTTTCATGCCTAAAGCAGGACTAGAACTCACTGTCTCCTGGTGACTGGCCCAAAGTCACTCAGCTGGCCTTCATGCCTAAAGCAGGATTAGAACTCATCATCTCCTGGTGATTGTCCCAAAGTCACTCAGCTGGCTTTCATGCCTAAAGCAGGACTAGAACTCACTGTCTCCTGGTGATTGGCCCAAAGTTTGACATACCTGCCTTAAGTTCACAGGCTGTAAAGGAGATAGAAGAGTTCTATTTTCAAACTTTCAAGATTGCATGTGGAGGTGGTGGTGGTGCTGATGATGAGGAAGAGGAGAAGGAGGAGGATAATGATGATGTTATCCATGGAGTCATATCCGACTCTTGGCGATTCCTAGGGCCAGATCTCTCCACATCTTCCAATTTTGTACTACCCCTTCCCAGAAAAACAAGACCCTAAGCTTTCTTCCTCCGTTTTTCCTTCTCCTTTAAAACATCAGTGGAGAAAAAACAACCTTGGGAGGCTCCGAGCAGACTTGTAAGTCATCCAAGGATAAAAGCCTTCCTTCTCCATGAGTGGCTGTTGCGTCTGAATTGAGTTCTCTTGCTTTCCTCCTTGGAAGGGGGAGAAGCTGGAGGAGAGCGATCTGACCTTCCTTTGTGCAGGGACACGGCAAGTGTTCAGGCGTCCCTTGTTAGCTTTTTCATCAGGTCTTCCAGGGCTGTCTCCGAACAGCTAAGAAGAACGCGCCAAGAGGTTCCCTCTTTTGCAATTACTGAAAATACAGGAGATCTGCGACAAAGTTGTGCCTGTTGAGCAACGCCCGAATAGGTGTAATATGTTAGCTTTTTATCATTTGTCAGCCGCCCTGAGTCCGAAAGGAGAAGGGCGGGATATAAATACAATTAATAAATAAATAAATAATAAATAAAGACGCTCTCCCTGTAGGCGAGGTCTTCACCTCTCCTGCAGAAGAAAATCTTCAGATTTTATCTCCGAGTGATCGCTCCCATCCAACCATTTATCCGGGAGCCACTTTAGACCCCCACTTTCCTCCAGACTTTACTTGAACAAAATAGCTGTTAACGGACGGTTAGGCAGCCCTGTGGGCGCTAAAACCCATTTGTGTGTGGTTCTGACAATCACAAGGAAGTTGTGGAAGACACAGACGGCCTGAAGATGCGATGGAAGGCCAGTAGGGCAGCTTGCTAAAAGTTTCTTCTTTGTTTTTGGAGGGAAGGCTTCCGTATAAAGCTGAAACAGGAAAAAAAACCACAATCGGCTTTTAAATCAGGACGACAAATGGGTGCAGGACCTCACCAAAAAAATGTGATGCAGACAGCTGCGTGGAACAAAAGATACCACCATCATCTCCAGGGAGAAAAGCATTTATCAAGAAGAGACATTTTTTTAAGGCTGGTGGGCACGTTCAGAGAACATTAGAGTCCTCACAAAATAGACACTATGATAGGCAGGTCTATTGTAAAATAATCCATTCAACCATTGCTTCTTCCCCCCCCCCCCCTTTACTTCAGGTAGTCCTTAACTATGATCACAATTGAGCCCAAAATTCAAAGGAAGGGAGGGAGGGAGGGAAGAGGAATACAGGGAAGGAAGGAAAGAAGGAAAGAATGGAGGGAGGGAAGAGGAATAGAGGGAGGGAGGGAAGAAATAAATGGAGAGGGGGGGAGGAAAGAAAGAGAAAGAGAAAGAAAGAAAGAAAGAAAGAAAGAAAGAAAGAAAGAAAGAAAGAAAGAAAGAAAGAAAGAAAGAAAGAGGAAGGAAGGAAGGAAGGAGGGAGGGAGGGAGGGAAGGAGGGAAGAGCAATAGAGGAAAGGAAAGACAAAAGAGAAAGATTTGGAGATAGCCCTGATCTTTGGAAAAACTGAAGGAAATGGGGGGGAAATTATATCCTATCCCTGATGCCCTAGGACAGAGGTCTCCAACCTTTCTCAGGTGGTGTACCAGAGGGAAAGCGAGGTGGAAGCATTTTATGTGCATGCACGCACATACACAAATGGGGCTGCGAGCACACGTGACGCAAATGGGGCGGTGCCAGCAAGTGTCATGCGGGCACTAGCACCACACTAGTTTTGTCACGGGCTCCCCTTTTTTGTAGCAATGGTGCTAGTGCGAGTGGGGGTGAGTGTGCGCACACACGTGCATGCCCTAGCCAGCCTGTCCTGAGTCCTGGTGGCCAGTAGGCCATGGCCCGGTAGGTTGGGGACCCCTGCCCTAGGGACATGCTTCAAAGAACACAAAAAGGCAGTCACTGATAGACAAAAGGCCCATTAAGTCTCAGTGAGTTAGAAGCACCTGATTTATCGAACAGCAACAACCGCAATCTTTACTCAGAGGTGTCTGCAAGGGATTGTCCAAAAAGTCAAAAATGGCAACCTCGACGGAAGTTCTGCCTGTGTTTTATGTGTGTCGCAATGCACATAAAAGACAGGCAAGAGTCTCATTGCAGCATCACCAGGCGGTGGCTTGATTTCTTTGGCCAGAGCCTGCAACGACTTCGGTCTGGAATGGATCTGTTGAAGGAAAAATCTTCATCAGAGTCCAGTCCAAGCTGGGAATAATCAAAATGGAGACTGCTTTAGAAAGAAGGTTGCAGTTTATTGAAGAGCAGAGCCAGACAGAAAGATAGCTCTGGAAGGAAAGAGAGAGAGCACATGTAAGGAGTGGGTTTTTATACCATCTGGGGCTCTTGAGATTGTTTCCTGTTCCTGTTTGAGGCTTTGTACTTCCTGTGTCATGTACTTTGACTTGAGTCTGAGTGTGCCTTTTTGGTATTGGTGGGTTAATCCTATTATGTCTCCTGTCCTTAGAATTTGGGTGGGGTATGTAGATTTTAAGTGTCTTTCTCTTTCTAATTTCTAGCTTCCTGGCTCCAACCTTCCTGAATGGATTATTGATTTTGCATTTCTAAAAGCTGCCCTCTGCCTAGGGCAGGGGCAGGTAACCTTGGCTCTTTTATGACTCGTGGACTTCAACTCCCAGAATTCCTGAGCCAGCCATGCTGAGGGGAAAGGGAGAGGTTTCCAAGCTGAGCCGTGCTGGCTCAGGAATTCTGGGAGTTGAAGTCCATGAGTCATAAAAGAGTCAAGGTTGCCTACCTCTGGTATAGGGCCTGGGCCTGCTTTCTGTCTTTTTTTTAAAGATCTTCTCCATTATTCCTTTGGGGAAATATATTCTGCCTTTTTAATATTTCCCAAAATATTTCTTTCTCTGGATTCTTCCCACAGATCTTCAAAGCAAAGAAGCCGGGATCTCACTAGGATCTCAAATCTGTAGATCCTCGGAGTCCAGGTTCTGCAACGGACCCACGGGTAAATTGAACAAAGCCTTTTTTGTTTTGTTTTGTTTTAATTTAATTTAAGCTGGAAATTACTTGCAGAGAAAGAACTGTGGTGCACAGGAGGCTGTAGAAATTTAGCAAACAATTAAGAGGTCTCTTTCTCTCCACCCTCCCACCCCCCCCCCAAAAAAAAATCAATCAGGCTAAATTATCTGCCACAAGAGGAGCTGATCTTAATGGGATTTTATTTTTTTATTTTTATTTTTGCTGTTGGCTGGTTTGTTTATTCCTTTTTGGAAATACAGTAGGCTATCTCTTCAGAATGGAAAGAGCGTGATCCAATAGGAACCTGTCGCAGAAATAAATGCAATTATAAAGCCGACATTGATTGCTGCAAGTAATCAATAGGAAAGACTCAAGTGGTCCCCCCCCCAACTGCGTGACTCCAAAGTGATAAATTGGACTTGCAGGGAAAATCCTCCAGTACAGAAAAAACAGGTTCTCTTCCCCCTTTGGAGAGGTTTTTTTTCCCCCTTTCCATATACAGGTAGTCCTCGAATTATGACCGCCACTGAGAGAGGGACTTCTGCTGCTAAATGAGACCGTTCTTAAGTGAGCCAAGTGCCCGATTTTATGACCTTTTGGCCAAGGTTGTTAAATGAATTGCACGGTTTTTAAGGGAATCCATCTTCTCCCATTGCCCTTACTTGTCAGAAGCTCACTGGAAAAGTTGCCCGTTGAGGATCACGTGACCTGGGACATTGAAACCACTATAAATACGGGAAGTCATCAAATAATAATAATAATAATAATAATAATAATAATAATAATAATAATAATAATAATAATAATAATAATAATAATAATAATAATAATAATAATAATAATAATAATAATAAAGTTGGAAGGGACCTTGGAGGTCATCTAGTCCAACCCCCTGCTCAGGCAAGAAACCCTATACTATTTCAGACAAATTTCTGTCCAGTCTCTTCTTGAAAACTTCCAGTGTTGGAGCATTCACCGCTTCTGGAGGCAGGTTGTTCCACTGGTTAATTGTTCTCACTGTCAGGAAGTTTCTCCTTAGTTCTGGGTTGCTTCTCTCCTTGGTTAGTTTCCATCTGTTGCTTCTTGTCCTGCCTTCAGGCGCTTTGGAGAATAGCTTGACTTCCTCTTCTTTGGGGCATCCCCTGAGATACTGGAACACAGCTATCATGCCCCCCCTCGTCCTTCTCTTCATTGAACTAGATGTACCCAATTCCAGCAACTGATCCTTATATGTTTTAGCCTCCAGTCCCCTAATCATCTTTGTTGCTCTTCTCTGTACTCTTTCTAGAGTCTCAACATCTTTTTTACATTGCGGTGACCAAACCTGGATGCTGTATTTCAAGTGTGGCCTTACCAAGGCCTTATAAAGTGGTATTAACACTTCATGTGCTCTTGATCCTATCCCTGTGTTAATGCAGCCTAGCACTGTGTTGGCTTTTTTGGCAGCTGCAGCACACGGCTGGGTCATATTTAAGTGTTCATTTAGTGACCGTTCAAAGCTACAACGGCAGAGAAAAAAGGGACTTACGACTGTTTTTCACAGTTACGACTGTTGCGGCATCCCCATGGTCATGCGATCAAAATTCAGTCGCTTGGCAACTGGTTCATATTTATGACAGTTGCTGTGTCCCGGGGTCACGTGATTCCCTTTTGCG
The DNA here is from genome assembly GCF_001527695.2 of Protobothrops mucrosquamatus. NCBI lineage: Eukaryota > Metazoa > Chordata > Lepidosauria > Squamata > Viperidae > Protobothrops > Protobothrops mucrosquamatus. The sequence continues at coordinate 37,172 of NW_015389627.1, forward strand.
GCCTTCTGACAAGCAAAGTCAAGGGGGGAAGCCAGATTCACTTCACAACCGGTTTACTAACTTATCAACTGCAGTGATTCACTTAACAACTGAGGCAAGAAAGGTTGTAAAATGGGACAACGCTCGCTTAACAAATGCCTCACTTAATGACAGAGAGGTTGGGCTCAATTGTGGTCGTACGTCGAGGATTACCTGTACATGTCAGTTGCCAACCCCTTGAATTTTGATCACACGACAGCAGGGACTCTGTAACAGTCATAAGTCCAAGGACTGGTTATAAGTCACTTTTTCCAGTACTGTCATAACTTCAAATGGTCATTAAACGAATGATTGTAAGTCGAGGACCAGTGGTGGGATTCAGCCGGTTCGCACCGGTTCGGTAGTACCAGTAGCTAATTTTTTGTTGACTTCGGTGAACCAGCTGATGCCCTAGCCATTTTTCGCAAGGCTCAGAATGGACTGCCGGAAGTGCATGGATGCCACTTCCAGAAGTCCGTTCTGAGCCGGGGAGGCCTCCCAGGCCCAGAACAGCCCACCGGAAGTTCGTGGATGCCGCTTCTGGAAGTCCGTTCTGAGCCATGGAGGCCTCCCAGGCCCAGAATGGCCCATCGGAAGTGTGCGGATGCCACTTCCAGAAGTTCAATCTTAGCCGGGAAGGCCTCCCAGGCCCAGAACAGCCCACCGGAAGTGTGTGGATGCCACTTCCAGAAGTCCATTCTGAGCCGGGGAGGCCTCACAGGCCCAGAATGGCCCACTGGAAGTGTGTGGATGCCACTTCCAGAAGTCCGTTCTTAGCCGGGAAGGCCTCCCAGGCCCAGAACAGCCAACCAGAAGTTCATGGATGCCGCTTCTGGAAGTCCGTTCTGAGCCATGGAGGCCTCCCCAACTCAGAACGGACTTCCGGAAGTGGCGTCCATGCAGAGAACCGGTTGTTCAGTTATTTGAATCCCACCACTGTCAAGAACAATCTGTATTCCTGCAAATTAATCAGAATTCTATGATCATTTGCACATTAGACAGATCAGCTAATCTCAGCCAAAAAGTTTTCTCAAAATAAGTAAGAAACATCCCAGGATATATGTCATCCAGCTGCCCTGGCTTTTTAAAAAGGAGATTTAACATCATTTTCTAGCTGAGTCACCAATGGAAGGATGTTTGCGTCATACCCAGTTGTTGTGAGTTCTAATCCTGTCTCAACTATGAAAGCCAGCTAAGAGACTTTTGGTCCAATCATCAGGAGTCTGGGAGTTCTAGCTTTAGGCATGAAAGCCGGCTGGGTGACTTTCAGCCATTCACCCTTTCTCCGCCCAACTCACCTCACAGGGATGTTGTTTTGGGGGGAAAAGGAGGAGGAAGGTACGTTGGGAATGTTCGCTGCCTTGAATTATTTAAATAATAATAATAATAATAATAAAGGCAGGATACAAATAAATAAATTTTAAAAGTTCTAGGAGTTGAAGTGGGCACACATGGAGAATATCCTCATTGGGAAAAGTTCCTTTACCGCAATAATGTCCTGCATTAATTTAATTTCAACACCTTCCCATTTTTTTTAACTACATTCTCTCCTGCAGCATCTCCAGTTAAGAACTGCTTGGTATTTCATAAACATTTTTTAAAAGCCGAAAAGCACGGTGCCCTTGTGATCTATAAAAATTTTCAACTAGCTCAGGTTTTTCATATGTCAGGGAGACCTTGATTAAATTCCATTAAGATTCGAGATGAACTGTGGCAATTAATTAAATCTTACACATTGATTTTTCAGCTGATTTTTTTTCCCCTCTGTGGTGAGAAATATAGTAGTCCTCGATTTACGACTGTAATTGAGCCCAAAATTTCTGTTGATAAGAGAGACACTAGTTAACTAGCTTAGAAAGAAAGAAAACAAAAAGTGGCAAAAAAAGTCATAAAATGGGGCAAAACACTGAAAAACAGTCTCTTATCAACCATTTAGAAAGGGCTGTAAAGCACTATGGGGTATATAAGTCTAAGTGCTATTGCTAATATCATCAGTACTAAAAGGGAGTGGAGTGTGCATGGAGGAGGAGGAGGAGGAGGAGGAGGAGGAGGAGGAGGACGACGACGACGACGACGACGACGACGACAACAACAACTGTGGTGTCTTTAGTGCTCTCTGAACTCGGTTGTTTTCTGGCAGACATTTCATGATCCAACTAGGTAACATGGTGGTACAGTGATGAGAATGAAGTATTGCAGGCTAACTCTGCCCACTGCCAGCAGTTCGATCCTGACCAGCTCAAGGTTGACTCACCCTTCCATCCTTCCAAAGTCAGTAAAGGACCCAGATTATTGGTGGCAAGATGCTGACTCTGTAAACCACTTAGAGAGGGCTGTAAAGCACTATGAAGGGGTATATAAGTCTAAGTGCCATTGCTATTGCTATTTAGTGAGACACAGCATTGTTCTGTAACTGGGTTTCCAAACTTGGAGACTTTAAGATGGGTGGACTTCAACTCCCAGAATTCCTCAGCCAGACATGCTGAACAGGTAGTCCAGTTCATTTACAAGACAATGGCACTGAAAAAAGTAACTTGTTTTTCATAACTTAGGACCGTTGCAGCGTGCCCACGGTCACATGATCGAAATTCAGACTTGAATCACTGCAGCTGTTAAGTTAGTAACTCGGTTGTTAAGTGAATCTGGCTTCCCCATTGACTTTGCTTGTCAGAAGGTCGCAAAAGGGGATCACATGACCCTGGGACACTGCGACCGTCATAAATATGAATCAGTTGCCAAGTCTGAATTTCGATCATGTGACCGTGAGGATGCTGCAACCTTGAGCTGGTCAGGATCGAACTGCTGGCAGTGGGCAGAGTTAGCCTGCAATACTTCATTCTCATCACTCTACCACCATGTTACCTAGTTGGATCATGAAATGTCTGCCAGAAAACAACTGAGTTCAGAGAGCACTAAAGATCCCACAGTCGTCCTCCTCCTCCTCCTCCCCCTCCTCCTCCTCCTCCATGCACACTCCACTCCCTTTTAGTACTGATGATATTAGCAATAGCACGTAGACTTATATACCCCTTCATAGTGCTTTACAGCCCTTTCTAAATGGTTTACAGAGTCAGCATCTTGCCGCCAACAATCTGGGTCCTTTATTGACTTTGGAAGGATGGAAGGTTGAGTCAACCTTGAGCTGGTCAGGATCAAACTGCTAGCAGTGGGCAGAGTTAGCCTGCAATACTTCATTCTCATCACTGTACCACCATGTTACCTAGTTGGATCATGAAATGTCTGCAAGAAAACAGCTGAGCTCAGAGACCACCAAGGACCCCACAGTCGTCGTCGTCGTCGTCGTCGTCGTCGTCCTCCTCCTCCTCCTCCTCCTCCTCCTCCTCCTCCACACACACTCCACTCCCTTTTAGTACCGATGATGTTAGCAATAGCAGACTTATATATCCCTCCACAGTGCTTTACAGCCCTCTCTAAGCAGTTTACAGAATCAGTCTATTGGCCCCAACAATCTGGGTTCTCATTTTACCAGCCTCAGAAGGATGAAAGGCTGAATCAACCTTGAGCCAATCAGGATCAAACTCCTAGCAGTGGGCAGAGTCAGCCTGCAATACTGCCTTCTAACCACTGCGCCATCAGGGCTCTTCCTAAAACTTTGACACTGTTCAACCAGTGTCAAAATGAACTCCTTTGCCTAAATGCTGCCCTGGGGTACTCAAATGGTACTTCAGAAGCCCACTGATCACTGATTAGGAGTGGGAAAATTTCGCCCGCTTTGTTGTGCTGGTTGTTTTATAGCATTCATGACAATTCAAATGATTTGACATCTGATTGGCGTGCTTCCAGATTAAATTGCTTTGTTTCCCCAGAGACATTTACATCGTGCTGTGTTACCCATCAGAGTTTGTATAGCACTAGGGACTCTTTTCTCAGCAGGGGTGTGTTGTGCAGACACATTCTCTGTGCTTGAAAGTTTATGGTAACTGCCTAAAAATTAATGCTAAATTACTTGGCATTGCTCTCCACAGAGTTCCTGCTTCTGGAAATGGCTACCAGATACAAAGGAGGCATACAAAGAAAAATAAGGCAGGATTAGCACGACAGGAGTCTATGAATAAGTGGCAAATTTTATTTTTCTTTGAACACAGCATGGTGGAATAGCCACATGGAACAGAATAAATGAAATATTTAGCAAGAGAGAAAAAAAAAAGATCCAGTAATCTCAGGAATAAAACAAAAACAAAAATGGGGTCATCTACAACATACGGTATAAGGACTGTAACGGCCACTATGTAGGACAAACAGGCAGAAGAGTAACAGAGTGCATCTATGAACACCAATTAGCAGTCAGAGGATACAATGAAAACTTCTTAATCTGACAACACATGAGCAGGTTCAATCATAGTTTCAACTGGGAAACTCTGAGCATCCTAGATCAGAGGCCACCAACCTTTGTCAGTTCGCGGACCGGAGGAAAAGGGAGGGGGACGTAATTTACAGGCGTGTGTGCGCACGCACACGGGGCTGCGAGCACGCGCATGCTGCAAACGGAGGGGCTAGCGCCCACGTGATACTAGCCCTGCCCCGTTCTTGCATGGCGCAGCACCTTGTTTGCACCACACGGCATGGTGGCGGCCCGTTTTTGCACCCTGCAGCGCAGCAGTGACCCGTTTATGTGCCCCGAGATGTGGCAGCATCACCCCATTTTCACGCCCTGAGGTGCGGTGGTGGCAGCGGCCCATTTTCATGCTCCAAGGCGCGGTGGCGGCAGCATATTTTTGTGCCCGGCTGCTGTTCTAGTGCAAGTGAGTGGGTGTGCGTGCACACACGCACACACTGGCCAGTATGTCCTATGGCCCGGTGGCCAGAAGGCCATGGCCCACTACCAGGCCATAGCCCACAGATTGGGTCCTAGACCAAGCCAAGTCTATAACTGCTAGTGAATTCCTGGAAGCTTGGCACTTAGATAAATCAGCCATCAACAGGCACATAGAGATTAACAACCTTTACACGCCATTCAAAAGAGACCATCAGAAAGCCCAAAAGGAAACAAAAAGACCCAAACAGCTCCTCGCCAGCATTCATCACCCAGATTAGCCGAGGTTAATAACTAGGAGTAATGCCACATCGATAATCATCAACCAAAAAACCAATATCCCAGTCAAGGAATTACCCATTCCAACAATTAAACTATAAACAACAGCCTAACAAAGGAGCTACCAAGAAGAAGACAGCACTCTGACCAATGCTGACAGTCTTATTTATGGCGATTGTGAAGCAAATCATTGTGGCGAATCTGTGGCCATTAAGCAATGCTTTGCTATTGCATGGTTTTGCTGAAAGAGCAAATGTTAATTTTTGCTAAAAATGTTGCAAAATATCACAAGTGCACGACACTGCAAATGGCTGTAAATTCAACTGTGGGGGCGGTGGCCATTGGAAGTTCGAATCCAGGTCATCTAGACACCCCCCCCCCCAAGCTGGTCCATTAGAACCATTAAAAAATGTTTTGACTAGGAGTTAAAAGACTAGAGGATTAGGTTTATTCAAGGGAATATTTTAAGATTAAATACATTTTCAATTAGAATGAAATTTTTTTGGAAATAAATATGTGTTAGCTTATAGGAAATAAGGATTTTAAGTAGTATATTATCTTTTTATTTCATTCTTTTTCTTATTCTCATCCTTCTTCTTTCTTTTTGTAGTCTTATTTCTTCCTTAAGAAAGGTAAAAGTATTGGGTTGGTTTACATGAGTAAAAATAGATTTAAAATATTTAAATGTAATTAAGTCTGAGAAAATCTTAACCAGTAAATATGTTTAGAACACTGTGGGAAAAACAAATGTAAACAAGAACTGTAAACAGGGCATGTGATGAGACAACCAGAATGACTAGATCAGGGGTGGGCAACCTTGGCTCTTTTATGACTCGTGGACTTCAACTCCCAGAATTCCTGAGCCAGCATGGCTCAGCTTGGAAATCTCTCCCTTTACCCTCAGCGTGGCTGGCTCAGGAATTCTGGGAGTTGAAGTCCACGAGTCATAAAAGAGCCAAGGTTTCCTACCCCTGGCCTTGGCCTAGGCCGCTTTCTGATTCGTGGACTTCAACTCCCAGAATTCCTGAGCCAGCATGGCTCAGCTTGGAAACCTCTCCCTTTCCCCTCAGCATGGCTGGCTCAGGAATTCTGGGAGTTGAAGTCCACGAGTCATAAAAGAGCCAAGGTTTCCTACCCCTGGACTATATAGAAAAG
>NW_015389627.1:44399-56959 GCF_001527695.2 Protobothrops mucrosquamatus
TTATTATTATTATTATTATTATTATTATTATTATTATTATTATTATTATTATTATTATTAGGGACAAAATTCACTTAACAAGTGTCTCTCTTAGCGACAGAAATTTTGGGCTAGATTGTGTTCGCAAGGACACACAAGGATTGGCCTGTCTTAGCTCTAAATTGAAGATAATTCATTCGCTAGCATTTTATTTTATTTTTTGTATCGCTGCTGCTTTCCTTTTGCTACACAAAATATTGCGAGATTCACGGCTGGGGAACACAAAAGGTCTTGTTCAGTTCAAGGAGCTTCCATTTGTTAATTGGATAATTAACGAATATCACTCCGCTGTCGGACTTCAGCAGGCCATATCCCCAAGGATGAAGTTGTGCTGTCCTGTTATCCGTCAATTAGACTCCGTGAGAAATTCTTTTCATGACGATCCTTTCCTGGAGCTTTGACAATTGGCAAGGACAGTGTAGATGCCAGAGGCCAGGCCTTTACATGCTCACCGGCCTCCTTTTCCGTGGAGACCTGCCTTACGGATCTTGCCAATGAAATTCTGTTAAAATTCAAGAGGCCCAGCCAGCCTGACCTTCTCTCCTTGCATCCAATAAATCATTACCTTGAGTCAGGCTGACTTAAACCAGCACATTCTGCAATTTCGCCCGTTCCCTCAACTCCATCCATTAAAATATAAAAAAAGAGAATGGCTAATATTGGACGGAGAGGAGTAATCGGTGGAACCCTTACACGTTTCACTCTTTTGGCAAAGGGTTGGTGAACGAGGGGACGTGTCTGTCGGTTTTTTTGCCAGGCTGTAAATTTCCTGGCTGCCTCAAAAAAAAAAAAAAACGAAACAAGACAAAAAAACACCAGATGTATTCACAACTGCCCTTTCCTTCTAAGTTTATAGGGATGTTCCGCTTAATTTGAACAATGTAGTATCTATTTTTACAAAGTGAGGGTGACATACTGCAGGGTGTTAACAGCTGTTTCAGACAAGGATGTCAGATCATTAGCCAAACCTTACTGATTTAAAACAAAAAAAAAGCAAATGAAAGCATGTTTCTTTGGGGATGTCGCTTAACTGAATTCAAGGAAGGAAGGAAGGAAGGAAGGAAGGAAGGAAGGAAGGAAGGAAGGAAGGAAGGAAGGAAGGAAGGAAGGGAGAGAGAGAGAAAGAGAGAGAGAAGGAAAGAAACAGAGAAAGGAAGGAAGGAAGGAAGGAAGGAAGGAAGGAAGGAAGGAAGGAAGGAAAGAAAGAGAAAGAAAGGAGAGAAGGAAAAAAGGGGAGAGAGAGAAAGAAAGAGAAAGGAAGGAAGGAGAGAGAGAAGGAAAAAAAGAGAGAGAAAGAAACAAAGAAAAAGGAAGGAAAGAGAAAGAAAGAAAGAAAAAGAAGGAAGAGAGAGAAGGAGAGAGAGAGAGAAAGAGAGAGAGAAGGAAAGAAACAAAGAGAAAGAAAGAGAAGGAAGGAAGGAAGGAAGGAAGGAAGGAAGGAAGGAAGGAAGGAAGGAAGGAAAGAAAGAAAGGAGAGAAGGAAAGAAGGGAGACAGAGAGAGAAAGGAGAGAGAAGGAAAGAAACAAAGAGAGAAAGAAAGAGAGAAGGAAGGAAGGAAGGAAAGAGAAAGGATAGAAGGAAAGAAAGGGGAGAGAGAAAGAAAGAGAAAGGAAGGAAGGAAGGAAGGAAGGAGAGAGAAGGAAAAAGAGAGAGAAAGAAAGAAGGAAGGAAGGAAGGAAGGGAAGAGAAAGAAAGAAAAAGAAAGAAGAGAGAGAAAAGGAAAGAGGAAAGAAAGAAAGAGAGAAAGAAAGAGAGAACGAAGGAAGGAAGGAAGGAAAGAGAAAGGACAGAAGGAAAGAAAGGGGAGAGAGAAAGAAAGAGAAAGGAAGGAAGGAAGGAGAGAGAAGGAAAAAGAGAGAAAGAAGGAAGGAAGGAAGGAAGGAAGGAAGGAAAGAGAAAGAAAGAAAGAAAAAGAAAGAAGAGAGAGAAAAGGAAAGAGGAAAGAAAGAAAGAGAGAGAGAGAGAGAGAGAGAGAGAGGGAGGGAGGGAGGGAGGGAGGGAGGGAGGGAGGGAGAGTTGGGTCGATGGTGTCCAGCTCAGTTGTCAGAGAGTTATCTCACCCTTTTTATACTTTTAATTATCTTGTTGGGCTGGAAAGAATAAAAGCCACAGTAACAGGTCTGAAAAAGAATTGTGAACTATTGTGGAACATCCAGAGGTTTGGATGAGGTCTGGATCAAGACAGCTTTCAAGGTGGCAGTTAGATTTTCTGCTTTTTCACAAAAAGACCACATCACTAGCTGGCTGGAAACCAGATACTGTAGGTTGGATCTAGTGCAGTGGTGGCGAACCTATGGCACGGGTGCCAGAGGCGGCACTCAGAGACCTCTCTGTGGGCACACACGCCGTCGCCCGAGTCCTAGGCTTTCAGCTGGGTTTTATAAAACTTTTTCCCTTTAGTCCTCTGCCGCCGTGTGCAAAAAAAAAAAAGGTTCAATTTCAACTTCTCGAGGGAAAAAAAAAGATCTTGCAAAGTTGGAATTGATTGATTGAACTCTTTAGTCCCACCCAGTCTGCCGTTACCACCACAGCCACGCCCAGCCAATGGGCCCCACCTACCCAATGGGCCACACCCACCCAGCACTCAACAATGCATAAGTGGATTTTGGGTTGCAGTTTGGGCACTCGGTCTCTAAAAAGTTCGCCATCACTGATCTAGTGGTTAAGGCACCAGGCTAGAAAGCAGGAGACGGTGAGTTCCAGTCCCACCTTAGGCATGAAAGCCGGCTGGGTGACTTTGGGCCAATCACCAGGAGACCGTGAGTTCTAGTCTTGCCTTAGGTATGAAAGCCATCTGGATGACTTTGGGCCACTCCTTCTCTTTCCGCCCAACTCACCTTACAGGGTTGTTGTTTTGGGGAAAATAGGAGGAGGAAGGTGTGTTGGATATGTTTGCTGCCCAGAGCGATTTGTAAAAATTCTGCGGTACAAATAGATAAATAAATAAAGGGGAGATTCTGCAACCCACGCGGCGAGATGGATGGCAAACAAATTTAAATATATCAATATTTTCTCTTCCAAATGACCTCAAATGCGATCATCCCTCAAGCTTTAGAGTGACCTTGCACCGATTCTTCTTCCTCAGCCTGAAACTCATCACTCAAGGCTGTCTTGGGAATACAAAGTGGAGGAAAAACACAGCCAGCCAGCCAGCCTTCAGTGGAAGGCTAAAATTAAATAAAATATCCGCTTTGTATTTCCGCTGCATGCCAATGGCACTCCCGCTGAGCTGTATTAGAGCAGAGTCATTTGTAAACACAGCCGAGAGAATCCTGAGCAGACTTTGACTTTGCTAAATAATTTTTGCACCGTTTTGGTTCAACGGGAAAATAAGATACAGAATTCCACAACGTAGACCAGGGGTGTCAAACTCAATTTCATTGAGGGCCGCATCAGCATTGCGGTTGCCCTCGGGGGGGGCGGGGTGTGTGGCCAGGGTGGGTGCGGCCTACTGGGTGGGCGTGGATGGAGTGGGTGTGGCCTACTGGGTGGGCGTGGATGGAGTGGGTGTGGCCTACTGGGTGGGCGTCGTTTCGGCAGGCAGCGGGGCGCTCTCCTCACAGTGACGAGAGGTTGAGCCGGGCGGTGCAAAGCTCACCAACTTTGCACCTTGCTGCCTGCTGAAACTGGGCAGGCTGGGGGCTAGGCAGCATTGCACTTCTCATCAGATTCGCGCCACCCAGCTCAGCTCTTGGCACTGTGAGGAGAGCGCCCCGCTGCCTGCTGAAACCGGGCAAGCTGGGAGCTGGGCGGCCTCGTGTTTCTTTTTGGATTTGCGCCGCCCGGCTCAGCCTCTTGGCGCTGTGAGGAGAGCACCCCGCTGCCTGCCGAAACCCCTCCCCCAGAGTCCATCAAGCCGGATATGTGAAGTAGGCGAGGGCCATTTGCTGGCCACTTCCAGGCGATGGTGCATTTCTTCATTCCTCACAAAGGGTGACCCCTCCCCAGCATGCACCCAGGGGACGGGGCCGACGCAGCAGGGGCCGGTTCCTCGCTGTTTCCAGACGGCCTTGTGGAGCTAAGACTGAATGCGTTTCAGCATAGATGGCCACCACAAAATTGTACATTGGCTCCCGGCCGGCCTGGGCCAGGGCCAAGGCAGAGGGGGCCGTTCCCTCACTGTTTCCAGGATGGCTTCGCGGGCCACATGAAACCACTTCGCGGGCCGCATCCAGCCCCCCGGCCTAGTGTTTGACATGTCTGACTTAGAAAAAAGGAATCTTGTGGGCTGTTAAGCTGCACTCCTGTGCACTCCCATTAGCAGTGGGGGGAAGGTATGAACATTTATCACAGAGAGAAAGAGAGAGAGACACCACAACTAAGAGGGGGAAAAAAAGTTGAGGCTTTGGAAAAAGTGCAGAGAAGAGCAACTAAGATGATTAAGGACCTGGAGACAAAAACCTAGGAAGGACGGTTGCAGGAACTGGGTCTCGCTAGTCTAGAGAAAAGAAGAAATAAGGGGGGCGTGATAGCAGTATTCCAGTAGTTGAGGGGCTGCCACAAAGAAGAGGGGGGTCATCCTCTTCTTCAAAGCACCTGAAGGCAGGACAAGAATAAGAATCATAGAATAGAGCTGGAAGGGACTTTGGAGGTCATCTAGAAGCAACGGATGGAAACTGATCAAGGAGAGAAGCAACCTGGAATTAAGGAGAATTTTTGTTTGTTTGTTTGTTTGTTGACTTTATTTGCTACCCATCTTATCGCAAATGACTCTCGGCGGCTGCAAACGAGTCTTGTGTGTTTAGAATAGACTAGAGCTGGAAGGGACCCTGGAGGTCTTCTAGTCCAGCCCCCCTGCTCAAGCAGGAGAACCTATACCATTTCAGACAAATGGCTGTCCAGTCTCTTCTTAAAAACTTCCAGTGATGGAGCGCCCACGATTTCTGGAGGCAAGCTGTTCCACTGGTTAGTTGTCCTAACCGTTAGGAAGTTTCTCCTTAATTCCAGGTTGCTTCTCTCCTTGATTAGTTTCCATCCGTTGTTTCTAGATGACCTCCAAAGTCCCTTCCAGTTCTATTCTATTCTTGCTTCTCGTCTTTCCCTCTGGTGCTTTGGAGAATAGTTTGACCCCCTCTTCTTTGTGGCAGCCCCTCAGATACTGGAACACTGCTATCATATCTCCCCTATTTCTTCTTTTCTTTAGACTAGCCAGACCCAAGTCCTGTAGCCGTTCTTCGTATGTTTTAGTCTCCAGGCCTTGGATCATCTTAGCTGCTCTTCTCTGAACTTTTTCCAAACTCACAACGTCTTTTTTGTAGTATGGTGACCAAAATTGGCTGCAGTATTCCAGGTGTGGCCTCTCTAGGGTTTTATAAAGCGGTGCTAATACTTCGCATGATCTTGATTCTGTGCCTCTGTTTATACAACCCAGGATTGTATTAGCTTTTTTGGCTGCTGCTGCACACTGCTGGCTCATAGTCAAGTGATCGTCCACTAGTGATCAGTTTGCACTAGTTGTTTGTGGTTACCAGTGCAAATCATCGGTCTGAGAAGATTCCTGTGTTTAGGCTTGAGCAATAAAACATTGAATTAAACTCTTCGCATGTGGCTATGTTTGTTCACATCTGACAATTCTAGGACCAAGCTCTTAGAGGTAGCCCAGGAGGAAATAAGAATTAATAATTACAGCTGGTCGCCAAGAATAATTTGGGACCCTATCTTGAAGTTGGCTTCCCCTGTGTTTTTATTTTTGCTTTTTTTGTAAGGGCAGGGTGACAGTATGTAACCATGCACATCTACATTCGGGGGGTATAAAATCCTCATTTTTTAGAAAAGCTGCTTTCCCTTGGGGGGGGGGGAATTGCATTTTGTGCATTTTGAAAAAAATAAGACCTTCTTAAGCCAAGCAATTCACACGATGCTCTGTCCTTTGTGGGGGAAGACGTGGTATTTTTTTTTGCTGGGATTGATCCAAAAGCTATGTTGTTTTTTTTCTCCCCTATGGGTGGACGCTGCTGCCATTTCAAGCAGACAGAGGAGAAAAACTCACATTTTTTGTAAGCCGCGCTTGCGAGTGCCTAATTATATTTTTCTAATGGTAACTCCAAAAGGAGAATGCTGATTGCTCATAATGTGAAATATTCAAGATATTCTTTTTTTGTACGGGGCTGGAAGAGCAAACTCGTGTGTGGATTTTTCCTGGGGTTGAAAAGCTTTCCTGAGCATTGCAATGTGTGTGTGTGTGTGTGTGTGTGATAACACATGGTGTCTTCCTTGGAGTAGAATAGGAAAAACTAAAATATGCATGCTGCAAACCCCCCCAAAGTTCCATCAGGAACAACCAGTGTTGGATTCTGCCATCTCACACGCCCCTCAAGACTTTATTAAAAACATATTTTTCCCGGAAATGGGTTGTCTTAATAGGCTGCATTGTGACTTAACTGCAATTTTTTGTGAGTAGCTATAAAAATTAAAACAAAAACAAAAACAGGTTTCCGGCTTTTACAAATGCAGATTTCTCAGCTTCGTGCTTTTGATAATATCTTGTTTTTAAAAAAAGAGTGGTGGGGGGGGCTCAGTGGGGCAGTCCCAGCTGCTACTTTTAATTTTTCTTGATACCCCATTGTAGCAACCCCTGAGATATTGGAAGACTGCTATTGTGTCGTCCCTAGTCCTCTTAGACCGAGAACTAAGGAGAAATTCCGGACAGTGAGAACAATTAACCAGTGGAACAATCTGCCTCCAGAAACTGTGAATGCTCCAACATTGGAAGTTTTTAAGAAGAGACTAGACAGCCATTTGTCTGAAATGGTATATAGGGTTTCCTGCCTGAGCAGGGGGTTGGACTAGAGGACCTCCAAGGTCCCTTCCAACTTTATTATTATTATTATTATTATTATTATTATTATTATTATTATTATTATTATTATTATTATTATTATTATTATTATTATTGATCATTGCACAGTCAGCCAGATGTTCAGACTGGATTTGGCATTTTTGTCTACCTATCGAGTCCTTCCCAAGGACCTGGGATAGGCAGATGTGGATGTTTGATGGTATTACAGATCTCGTCGCAGGATGGAAGCAGTTCCTAGTAAGGCCGCCTTTTGCAATTGACTAATGGTGAATTTGTCAATGCCGATGGTGTTCAAGTGGTGCTCCAGTTGTTTTGGGATTGCACCCAAGGCACCTATGACTATTGGTCCTACCCTTGCTTGCCTTGAACATGATTCACTTAAGAACTGCTAGTCCCATTTAGAGTCATGTGTCAAGGACCATCTGTATATTGTGTAATTGATAAATCTCAGGTTTAAAATCTGCTTTTGCTCTCTGTTTAATTCTTCCAATACTTAGTTATGGTGCGTTGCAGGTAATGATTGTGGGGTTTTTTTTTCAAACAACACTGGAAAATCCACATTATGTTGCTCTAGCCAACAATTCGTTAGAACCTACTTTTCAAAAACATAATAAATTCCTAGCGCCGCGAAGCAAACCTACCGATATATCATTTTTAATTAAAAGAAATATTCTGACGTCCTTTGTTTTGGAATTCTTCAGTTTTACAATTACACCTTTCCCAAATGCAAAGTCTATGCTGAGGATTTTGCAAAAAAAGAATAATGGATTTGAGAGCACCTGAATTTCTTCCTATTTGTTCTGCATAATGTCTACTTCAGTAAATCATATTCCTGTTGAAATCCATGGAGGATTTCCTGTATTAACCTTGAATGCATAAGCTCGGTTTTTTTCCAAAGTGCTGAGATAGGATGAGGTAACTGCGTGTCAGAAGCTCAATCTATTTCTTTGTAATGTACATAATATTAATAGTTTTCGTATGGATTAATGTTGTTTTATTATTGGTATAGTTTTAACTCTTGATTGGGAATCCCCGACAGATGAATATAAGGTGGGTGGATATATAAATATTTAAAATATTTTTTAAAAAATATATTTTATTTATATCTATCCCGCCTTTATTATTTTCACAAATAACTCATCATATGGGGAATATATCCAACTCACCTTCCTCCTATTATTTGCCCCCACAACAACAACCCTGTGAGGTAGGTTAGGATAAGAGAGAGAGACTGGCCCACAGTCATCCAGTCGGCTTTCATGCCTAAGTCGGGACTAGAACTCACAGTCTCCTGGTTGATTGGCTCAAAGTCACGCAATCAGTTTTCATGCCTAAGGCGGGACTAGAACTCACCGTCTCCTGGTTGATTGGCTCAAAGTCACCCTGTCAGTTTTCATGTCTAAGGTGGGACTAGAACTCACCGTCTCCTGGTTGATTGGCTCAAAGTCACCCAGTCAGTTTTCATGCCTAAGGTGGGACTAGAACTCACCGTCTCCTGGTGATTGGCTCAAAGTCACCCAGCCGACTTTCGTGCCTAAACCGGAACTAGAACTCATTGTCTCCCACTTTCTAGCCTAGTGCTTAACCACTAGACTAAACTTGCTCTAAAATAAAAAAATAAAATAAAACATACCACAGATTTACCTAAAAGTGTGGCAGATTTCACTAGTGGGCTCCAGAATATTCGGAACATTTTTTTAGAAAAACTTTGGGACTCTGAGGACTCGACGAAAGACATTCCAAGAATTCTATTTCAAGCACCCGAGTTCAACAGATGCAAACTTTTAACAGCCAGCTGATGTTGGAATAGCAAAAGTGAGTCTCTTTTGGGCCGTCAGTAAACAAACAGAACACCTGGCCGTTTGAGAGCTGGGAGATAATGATCTAATAGGAAAAGACATATTCCAGATGGGCGACTCAGTTAAGAGATTTGAGGAAGGAAAAAAAAAATAGCATAACGAGTTGCAAAGTCTGCTTCTCCTCTCTATTTGATAATGCAAAAAATAATAATAATAATAACTATTTTGTCCTGGATCTTAATGACCACACTGCTTACAATTAATGGTCACCCTTTTTTGGAAGGTAGAAAGCAAATTTCGCCTGGAAAAGAGCTGGATTATGGGGCTAGGAAGTCTGGTTCTTCTCCCAAAATTAAACTGAGTATAGCTGGTTCTCAATGGATGAATCAGAATTTCCACGGCTAAGCCAGGCAGTTCTTAAGTAGTAGTAGTAGTAGTAGTAGTAGTAGTAGTAGTAGTAGTAGTAGTAGTAGTAATAGTAGTAATAGTAGTAATAGTAATAAAGTTGAAAGGGACCTTGGAGGTCATCTGGTCCAACCCCCTGCTCAGGCAGGAAACCCTATACCATTTCGGACAAATGTTTGTCCAGTCTCTTCTTAAACACTTCCAGTGTTGGAGCATTCACCGCTTCTGGAGGCAGGTTGTTTCACTGGTTAATTGTTCTAACGGTCAGGAAGTTTCTCCTTAGTTCCAGGTTGCTTCTCTCCTTGATTCGTTTCCATCCGTTGCTTCTTGTCCTGCCTTCAGGCGCTTTGGAGAACAGCTTGACTCCCTCTTCTTTGGGGCAGCCCCTGAGATACTGGAACACTGCCATCATGTCCCCCCTCGTCCTTCTCTTCATTAAACTAGACATCCCCAATTCCAGCCACCGTTCCTTATATGTTTTAGCCTCCAGTCCCCTGATCATCTTTGCTGCTCTTCTCTGCACTCTTTCTAGAGTCTCAACATGTTTTTTACATCGTGGTGACCAAAACTGGGTGCAGGTGAATCACACCTGATTTTATGATCTTTTTACCGCAGTCGTTGCAAATGGAGATCACGTGTTCAGGGATGCTGCAACCATTGGAAATGTGTAGGGTGGCCGAGTGCCCAAATTTTGATCACATGGTACAAATGCCTGTCCTCCTTGGGAGTGATGATTTAGACCAACAATTGCCTGCCAGTTCAAAGGACTGGATTACAATGACCCTCCTCGTCCTCCTCCTCTTCCTCCTCCTTTTCTCTCCCTCCTCCTTTCCTTCTTCTACTCCTCCTCCTGGTCCCCCTTTCTCCTTCTCCTACCCTTCTTCCTCCTTCTCCTCCTTTTCTCTCCCTCCTCCTCTTCCTCCTTCTCCTCCTCCTCCTTTCTCCTCCTCTTTTCTCCCTCCTCTTTTCCTTCTTCTCCTTCTTCTTCTCCTCCTCCTCACCCCTTCTCCTTCTTCCTCCTCCTCTGCCTTTCTCCTCCTCTTCCTCCTTCTACTCCTTTTCTCTCCTCCTCTTCCTTTCCTCCTCCCCCTCCCCCTCCTCCTCCTCCTCCTCCTCCTCCTTTCTCCTTCTCCTTTTCTCTCCCTCCTCCTTTCCTTCTTCTTCTCCTCATCCCCCTTTCTTCTCCTCCTCCTATTCCTCCTTCTCCTCCTTTTCTCTCCCTCCTCCTCTTCCTTTCCTCCTCTTCTTCCTCCTTCTTCTCCTCCTTTTCTCTCCCTCCTCCTCTTCCTTTCCTCTTCTTCTTCCTCCTTCTTTCTCCTTCTCCTCCTTTTCTCTCCCTCCTCCTCTCCTTTTTTCCTCCTTTTCTTTCTCTTCCTCCTTTTCTCTCCCTCCTTCTCTTCCTTTCCTCCTCCTCTTCTTCCTCCTCCTCTTCCTCTCCCTTTCTCCTCCTCCTCCTCTTCCCACTCCCCCTCCTCCTTTCTCTTTCTCCTTCTCCTTCTCTTTCTCTTTCACTTTCACTTTCTCTTTCTCCTCCTCTCTAGCCTGTTCTTTCACCTCTTCCAGCTGCATATTCATTATACTGTTGAACGAAAAATCTTCATGAGGGTCCAGTCCAAGCTGGGAATAATCAACATGGAGACTGCTTTAGAAAGAAGCTTGCAGTTTATTGAAGAGCAGAGCCAGACAGAAAGATGGCTCTCGGGAAACCTGACCATATGTAGTAGGGAGTGGGTTTTTATACCTTCTTGGGCTTTTGTTTGGAATTGTTCCTGTGGCATGAACTTTGACCTGAGTCTGAGTCTGCCTTTCTGATATTCTGATGGTGGTGGGATTAATCCTATGATGTCCCAAAGGTCATATCCTGCTTCCCTGGGGCTGTGGATAATGAGTGTTGTATTTTTTGGGTGTGAGGGATTGTTGATTCTAGAGACCTTTGTTTTTCTAATCCCATCAGCTTCCTGACTCCAATCTTTCTTTCTTTTTTTTTTTTTCAATATACAATTTTTATTATTTTCCAAAAAAACAAAAAAAACAACACAAGTATTACACAATATTATATTATATCCCACCCCCCCCGGACTTCCCAAACCAAGTCCCAGGCTAATATTCAAATATAGGTAAACAAATATTAATATCTCTAACTCCACAAACTCTATTTATAAACAATCCATCTCCTCCACATTAATAAAAAAAAATTATACATTTAAATAGTTCAAATACACCAAAGTCTATACNATATAAAAAACAAACTTCCAAGGTTGGTTCGTCTGCTTACAAATAAAACTCACAGTTAACTTTAAGTTGCAGCAGTGGCGGCGGCTTCTAGCTTCGCCGAAGCGAAGGCGTCCTGGATTGCGGAGAATCCTCGGGGCTCCGGAGGAGTTCTCACCTACATCGTCCATATAGGACGACTCGGGAACTCAACTCCTACCCCAGGCAGCTCACCTATCCCCTTATGCCCAGGGGAACGGTATCAAGCCGTTTGACAGCTGATGCTAGCTGTCAAACCGGCTTTTACGCGAAACAGGCGGGAGGCAGCAAACAGCTGCGACCGACGAAGACGCCTGCCACCGGAAGTCCCTGACTCCAATCTTTCTGACAAGATTATCACATCTGCATTTTTGCAGACCTGGTTTCTGTTTGGGGCAGAGAGACTTGGGATGGGGTGGGGTTCTGCCTTTGAGATCATTTCAGGGAAATATAATATTCTGCCTTTTTAATATTTCCTAAAATATTTCTTTCTCTGGATTCTTCCCACAATACACAGCGCCTTTTCTTCCTGTTGGAGAAAGTGGGCCGTTGCTAATAAAAGGCATAACTTACACGCTCCTACACAGGTATTAAAGTCCTGCTTTGTCTCTCAGCTAAATATAAAGAATCTTCTTGCAATGAGATTCTTTCCTTTGTGCCGCCGCAGAAGAGGGAAAAGAATAATTGGGCTACGTGACTGTTTGTGACTGTTCTTCAGGTGCCCACCTCGAGCTGCTCCATTTTAATCTCGGAGGGCCACTCAAGACAGTCTTCGCACACAACAGATGTGGCGGGGAGCCCAGGCCAAAGGAAGGAAATCACCAAGGAAACCCAAGAATGGAAGCTTTTCTTGCCAGGCAGATCAAAATAAATTCAGAATGTGGGGTTTGTTGATTTGCCTCCTGTTGCCTTCCTTTAATCAGTGGGAGGTACTTCAGGAAATATTTTTCAGTACGCTCTCCTGCACACTAATGCATTTCTATGAGACTATGGCTTCACGGAGTACCTGAGGTTTAGGTGGCAGTGTTAGGGAACTGAATCCTGAAGAAGGTGGGGATCAGGATAAATGACGCAAGCTGGCTACATCACTCAGTAAACTGGAGGCTAAATCAGATGACGATGGAGGAGGGGGAGGAAGAGGAGGAGGAAGAGGAGGAAGGGGAGGAAGACGGGGAGGAGGAGGACGAGGAGAAGAAGGAGAGGAGGAGGACGAGGAGGGGGAGGAAAAGGTGGAGAAAGAGGAGGAGGGGAGGGGGAGGAAGAGGAG
>NW_015389627.1:57224-76079 GCF_001527695.2 Protobothrops mucrosquamatus
GAGGAGGAGGAGGGGGAGGAAGAGGGGGAGGGGGAGGAAGAGGAGGAAAAGGAGGAGGAAAAGGAGGAGGAAGATGAGGAGGAGAAGGAGGAGGAGGAGGACGACGACGACGAGATAATGAGAATGATTAGTCAATGGAACCCCTTGCCTCCTGGAGTTGTGGGTGGTCCATCCCAGTGTCCCAAGGCCTCGTGATCCCCTTCTCAACCTTCTGACAAGCAAAGTCAACGGGGGAAGCCAGATTCACTTAACAACCCTGTTCCTCATTTAACAACTGCAGGGATTCACTTAACAACTATGGCAAGGCAGGTCATAAAATCGGGCAAAACTCAGTCAACAACTGTCTGGCTTAGCAACAGAAAATTTGGGGCTCTGTTGTGGCCGTAAGTCCAGGGCTACCTGCCTCTGCCAGGTTTCCTGAGATCCCGTTGAG
This sequence comes from Protobothrops mucrosquamatus, assembly GCF_001527695.2. Taxonomy (NCBI): domain Eukaryota; kingdom Metazoa; phylum Chordata; class Lepidosauria; order Squamata; family Viperidae; genus Protobothrops; species Protobothrops mucrosquamatus. Next base: position 57,658 of record NW_015389627.1, read on the forward strand.
ACTCACTCGGCATTAGACGGCGTCTTCAATCAAACAACGGAAGAAATTAAGGACTCTCCTTTTTATCCGCTCTCCAAATTGCTACTGTCACAATCAACCAGCACTCAAACAAATACATTCTGCGGCTTCCCTCCAGTTTAAGTCCATCCCAGAGAATTAGCTGTAAGTGATCTATGATCAATAGCAGCAATGATCGTTCCCGCCAAGACTTCGTGAAATTAAAGTGAAATCCAATTACGGCTTCCCATTCTCACTTTTCTCTTTCCACCCCTAAAGGCCTCCATGAAATTTGCCTCGGTTTCCTTCGGCATTTCGTGTCACTTGTTACTTCATGATTTATAGCACTGCACCGTGAATCATCTTCGGGGGCGGCTTCCAGAAGTTGGACAGCTGAGGGGGGAAATTAAATTTGTCCAAGGGCCTATGGAATAAAGTAGAAAATCATACTCACAAAGCAGGAAATTATCTCGGTGCAGAATCCTCTAAACAGGTTAAGATTCTTCGCGGGTTCCTATTCACGGGGAGTGAGAAGGCACCTCATAACATGAGATTCCAGAGTTTCGTAATTTCCCCCCCGCCCCAGCTGTCCAACTTCTGGAAACCACCCTCGACAATCATTCATGACGCAGTGCTATAAATCATGAAGTAACAAGTGAGATGAAATGCCGAAAGAAACCTAGGCAAATTTCATCTAGGCCTTTAGGGGTGGAAAGAGGCAGACGCTGGAGGTGGAGTCAAGAGAGGATGAAGCCTAGAGTCCTTATGTGTCCACAAATGCTCCAAGACCAGCCTCTCTTGAATTCCGTTAATTCTTATTTAGCACCAATTTAATGCTGACAATGAGTTGACAAGATTGTTGTGTATAGTCTTGAGCAATAAATCTTGGATAAGATAAGATAACCTTTATTTAATATTTATTTGTTACGTATATGTAGGGGTGTGGGTCTATACATATGTTGTGTATAGTATGTTTAGGTGTGCGTCATGTATGTGTTTCACTTTGAGAGCGGGCAACTAAATTTCATTTTTGATGTGTGCCTTTGTGCCCACAGTAAAAAAAAAAGCCAATAAAGTTTATCTTATCTAATCAAGGAACGACCAACAATACTGAAACCATATGTTTTGGTTGCCAACCACTTGAATTTTGATCACACGACTTCTGGGACTTTGTAATGGTCACAAGCCCAAGGATAACCATTGTACTTCATTTTTTTCAGCACCATCATAATTTTGAATGATCATTCAACCAATGGGTGTAAGTTGAGGACTACTCAGTGGCCCTATTCCAATGCAATGTAGATTCAAGTTGCTTATCCATCAAGTGTCTATGGAGATTCTCAGTCGTCCAGGTCATGGTTGTCCCTGTTCTGTCCCAGCCCACGTGAGTCCTTGTTATGCTCACAGGGAGAAACCCCTCTTCCAACAAGCAGGCAGAAACTGCAAGAAAAAAACAACCCCTTTCATTATTCACAGACCTGAGTCAATGTCCAAGGCAAACAAACACAGTCCACAGCAACTCGATCCTCAACACGAATGGCTGCCTTCAGCAACCAGCACCTCGCACACCTTCCCTTTTATAATTCAGCCAAGGCGTGGCTTCCTAATGCCTTCTCTTTTGCCTTTGGAGCAGCCCCATTGCATTTCTCTGTCCTACTCGCTTCTCTTGCCTGTGCATTTGTGCATCCGGGATTTGTCCCAGCTGTTCCTCATCACTGTCCAACTCAGACTCCCAGCACAGCTGTGTCTCAGTTTGAGCGCGAGTAGAGGGGCCAGGCTCCTCGTCCAACTGTAAGTCTTGGAGCTCCTCAGAGCCTTACTCTAATGTCACCCCAGGCCCCTCCTCCTCATCTGATTCCTCAGACTCAGCTGCCGGGTCCACTGGCTGGTGAGGAATCACAACAGTCCCAAAGGTGCTTTTTCGAAAAGCAACTGGACTTCGTTTTTCCTTGGAGATGTTTGGCTTCTCATCCAAGAAGCTTCTTCAGTTCGTTTCTTCTTCAGAACTTAAAAAGAAGCTTCTTGGATGTCATAAAGGTGCTTTTTCAGGAGGCGACTGGGACTTTCCTGTTTTGAAGATGTTTCACTTCTCGTGCAAGAAGCTTCTTCAGCTCTGAAGAAGCTTCTTGGAGGAGAAGCGAAAGGTCTTCAAAGAAAACAAGAAAGTCCAGTTGCCTCCTGAAAAAGCACCTTTGGGACAACCAGGACCTGAATGACTGAGAATCTCCATAGACCAGGGGTAGGCAACCTTGGCCCCTTTATGACTCGTGGACTTCAACTCCCAGAATTCCTGAGCCAGCATGACTCAGCTTGGAAACCTCTCCCTTTCCCCTCAGCATGGCTGGCTCAGGAATTCTGGGAGTTGAAGTCCACGAATCACAAAAGAGCCAAGGTTGCCTACCTCTGGCCTAGGCCTAGGCCGCTTTATGACTCGTGGACTTCAACTCCCAGAATTCCTGAGCCAGCATGGCTCAGCTTGGAAACCTCTCCCTTTCCCCTCAGCATGGCTGGCTCAGGAATTCTGGGAGTTGAAGTCCACGAATCACAAAAGAGCCAAGGTTGCCTACCTCTGGCCTAGACCTAGGCCGCTTTATGACTTGTGGACTTCAACTCCCAGAATTCCTGAGCCAGCATGGCTCAGCTTGGAAACCTCTCCCTTTCCCCCTCAGCATGGCTGGCTCAGGAATTCTGGGATTTGAAGTCCACGAGTTATAAAAGAACCAAGGCTGCCTACCTCTGGCCTAGACATTAAGCTTCTTGAATGAGAAGTGAAACATCTTCAAGGACAAACGAAGTCCAGTTGTCTTTTGAAAAAGCACCTTGGGACTCATCCATCAAGAGAAGTTCAATTAGGTAATTCCTTCAACCCTATTCTCCATGGCAAGAATGATTTAGATTAATCCTAAACGTCATCTCTGATTCTTCCTGGTGGAACATTTGCACGGATGTCTTTGAACTGCAGCTCTACTAATTTGTCACCGTTTGAGGGGAAATCCTTCCTGCGAGATAGAAAGAACTTTGTGGTGGCCAATTAAACCCAATTAATGATTCCACAGCTGGAGCAAATCCATCATCTGAAAAGCAGACTATCCTGGAAGGAACGGGGGCCAGTTGATGGCTGGACCCCTCATTAAACACAGGTTTAACAAGCCAAAGGCATCGGTTTCGTAATTCCATTAAACGGGATAAAAACACCATTTAATCTAAATAAAGGAGTGTTATTTAAAGATGCAAGACTCGCACTCGCTTTTCCAAATGGGCATCCTGGAAATTTTATTGCGTTGTAAGTAAACAATAAAGAGTGCCAGGCCTTCAGTTTTCCAGCCTAAATCTACAGCATGACGGAGATGTTCTTGTTGTTACATAGTTTTTTTTAAGTAATAAAAATTAAAATTGAACTTACACCACATTCAACTTACGAGGAAAGAAGTCCAGTCTCCAAAAGGATGTTCATGTTAGTTGACAGCAATAAACCATAATGGTTTTATGGCACGTCAAAGGTGATAAGAGTTTACTGGGTGATTGATTTTAATCAACTAAATGTTTTCTAGTTTGTATGAAACACCACACATTGTAGATAAGTCAAGGAACAAGGAAATACCATAATTATAGACAGATTAATGTATTAAACGGAAATACACATAAAATAATATCTGAAACACAGGAGTGCAGAATTAGCAGACAATATTTAGGCTGTTCACTTGTTCTGCACACACACACAAAGTATAAATTGCTGCTGCTGTTACTATTTCCATCGCTATCGCCTTAAAATCCAAACTTCTGTTTAGTGCGTGAATCCAATTTATAGAATACAGGTAGGCCTCAACCTACAACGGTTCATTTAGTGACTGTCTGAAGTTACAATGTCACTGAAAAATGTGACGTATGACTAGTGGTGGGATTCAAATAGGTGAATAGAACAGAACAGAACAGAACAGAGTAGAATAGAATAGAATAGAATAGAATAGAATAGAATAGAATAGAATAGAATAGAATTAAGAATAAGAAGAATAGAATAGAATAGAATAGAATAGAATAGAATAGAATAGAATAGAATAGAATAGAATAGAATAGAATAGAATAGAATAGAGTATATAGAGTAGAGTAGAGTATATAGAATAGAGTAGAGTAGAGTAGAGTAGAGTAGAGTAGAATAGAATAGAATAGAATAGAATAGAATAGAATAGAATAGAGCTGGAAGGGACCTTGGAGGTCTTCTAGTCCAACCCCCTGCTCAAGCTGGGAATCCTTTATTCTGTGTCCTACACCATGGCCTACTGGAGTACAGGTCTTGATCTTATGTTCTATGGCATCTTTTTAGGAAAGCAACAAGTACTTCCAGTTGTGTGTTGGTCATTCAATCACTACTGGGTAATCTTTGAAGGTGTTTTTTTTTATGTTTCTGCTGATGAGAGATGTCACTGCCCTTATTACAGGAGAAGTTGCCATTATGCTGACTTCATCCTAGCTTTGACACCGCCAAGCGCCAAGGTGATGACTGTTATTATCACCGTGGGTCAATTACAATGGCCCCTTCTTCTTGGCTGTCTACCGGTTGCTCCAGGACACAAGACCAGGGCTGAATTGACCTCCTTGGTCATCTACTACCAGCCCTGCCACTCCTTTGCAGGATCTGTCTAGGATGGCGCTTTCTCAATTCATTTTGGGAGTCCACCTGGGTACAGCTGGCCAGCCACAGAAGTGCTTATAAACAAATCAAGGAGAAGAGATTGTGCAATGGGTGAGAGAAAAGATATCTCTATGTACATGTAGCAGACTTGTTGTTGACATTTATTGCAGCCAGAGCCACTCCTGAAGAGCGAAAGTGAGCAATTTTATTGTCTGCCCCCTGTATTACAAGAATCTTCCCAGACTGCTTGCTTTCCCCTGGGAACGACCAAGTCAGGCTCAAGGATCTTGGGGGAAGTCAAGCTTACGTTGTTTGCAGCTACACAAGGATTCCAAACTAGGTCCCTGCTTAACTCCTCCTTCCAGCCTAGCTGGCAGTTTCCCAACATTGATAGTCATTATTGCCTTATCAAAAAAAAAAAAGAGATTCTTAATCTGCCAAGCATGCAGACTAGGAGAAAGAAATTCCAAAGCTTCAAAGGAACTCCACCTGAATGAACTCCTCAATAAGTGAAGGCTGGAGAGGTCCTATCTTAGTGCTCAAGGGTTTGCACCATAGTTGTTAATTTGTGACATTCAAATCTACTAAAGCAGGGGTGTCAAACTCAATTTCATTGAGGGCCGCATCAGCATTGCGGTTGCCCTCAGGGGACCGGGTGGGTGTGGCCAGGGTGGGTGTGGTCTACTGGGTGGGCGTGGATGGAGTGGGTGTGGCCTACTGGGTGGGTGTGGCCAGCTCTACATTGTTTGTGTCAAGTGTGCCTGTGGGGGCCTGGGCAGGAGTGGGATAGATCTGAGGGTCTCTGGCAGAAGGGGGTGGGACCGGGGCAAGTGCCAAGGCATGGTCCACTGGAGGAGCCTCAATGTTCCTCTCACGCCATGCGTGGGGGGCTTATGGAGCTAAGACTGAATGCGTTTCAGCATAGATGGCCACCACAAAATTGTACATTGGCTCCCAGCCGGCCTGGGCCAGGGCCAAGGCAGCGGGGGCTGTTCCCTCACTGTTTCCAGGATGGCATCCGGCCCCCGGGCCTTGTGTTTGACATGTCTGTACTAAAGAAAGTCTATACAAATTGTGTTTTCTCGGTTGTGTTCTAAAGCAAAGGGACTAGACTAGATGCTTGTTATCATTACTTCTTATTTTCTTCCATACTCTCCTGGGCTGGTAGGTAGTCAATCAGGCCATTTTTGAATAATAGTTCAATATTCTTTCAGAAGAACATTAAACCTGTGTTCAGAAATAATTTCCGATGCGAGCGCTAAGCAGACCTGAAGACTGAGGAGGCACCGAGGCAATTAAAGGAGGAAACTGGGTCATTACAAGAGTGATTCTTGAATCCAGCAGAGGGGAGAAGTATGAGAAAGAGACTCAGAGCAACTCCACCTTAATTACATTAGATATAAATTGTGTGGGAGAATTACTTTGGGAGTCTTTCAAGAATCTCTTACAGTATTTGACTGGGAATAAAGGGCGTTCCAGAAACTCAACCAGTTCTTGTTTTCTGAATTTGTCAAGCCTCATGACTCGATCTAACCCAGGGGTAGTCAACCTTGGCTCTTTTATGACTTGTGGACTTCAACTCCCAGAATTCCTGAGACAGCTAAGCTGGCTCAGGAATTCTGGGAATTGAAGTCCACGAATCATAAAAGAGCCAAGGTTGACTACCCCTGATCTAACCAAAGGGGCAGATCACAAGCATTGGCAAGAGGTTGTCCCAAACTCATGGAACTTCATGAGAACTTCCTCACAATTCATTCCCTGCTCTCTTCAGTTCCTTTCATCCAGATATAACAGAATAACAGAGTTGGAAGGGACCTTGGAAGTCTTCTAGTCCACCCCCTACTGCTTCAGTGACTCCATCCAGCCACCTCCTTCTCTGTCGTCCCCTTCTTCTCTTGCCCTCCATCTTTCCCAGCATTAGGCTCTTCTCCAGGGAGTCCTTCCTTCTCATTAGGTTGCCAAAGTACTCGGGTTTCAACTTCAGGATCTGGCCTTCTAAAGAGCAGTCAGGGTTGACCTCCTCTAGGACTGACCGGTTGGATCGCCTTGCAGTCCAGGGGACTCGCAGGAGTCTTCTCCAGCACCATAGTTCCAAGGCCTCAATTCTTTGGCGCTCAGCCCTTCTTATGGTCCAACTTTCACAGCCATACATTGCAACTGGGAAAACCATGGCCTTGACTATACGCACTTTTGTTGGCAGAGTGATGTCTCTGCTTTTTAGTATGCTGGAAGGCAGGGGGAGTCACATTTTAGCAGGTTAAATCGCGGGGGAGTGATGCTCTTGAATAAACGTCCTTTCAATGATGGAGCACTGGCTGTGGAGACCTGTGTCATTTGCACGAATGAGATCATCAAAAGTAGTTAATCGCTGCAGGAAATTGATCTGCTTCCTGGAATCGTTTGCCCTGAGGGAAGACTGTGGACGTTCCCCATAAAATTTATGGACCATGGGTTTTACTTTGGTTTGTTTTTGTACAAGAGGGAAATCTGGTGTGGTAAAATGCTGCCTTGCTGGAAATCGTAAAATACACTTTGCTCCCACTTATCGTTTTGCAAATTCCCTCGTCGAGGTGTAAAAACCCTCAAAGGTGTGTACAGTACTTGCAGGGCAGGTGCGAGCGGCAAAAGGCCGGGATGGAGTTAAATAAATAATACATCGTGATTGTTTTACCATTTTTAGACCAGCTGCTTCCCTTTGGGTTAGCAAGCCCTGATTGCTTCCATCATTAAATGACCATTAGACTCATAGCTGGTGGTGCACAAAATATTCTTCTCCAGAGCCATTCTTCTTGAGGGGGATGTCCTATTTCTTTTTAATGCCGCCTTATAGCTCAGTCTCATTACATGGAAGTGGCGCCTGAATCATTTAAGAGGACTTTTTGCACTAGCCCAATTTGATGCCTGGATACCACTGAGATACCCCCAAGGTGCCATGTAGATACCATGAGATACCACCTAGCACAATGATGGCGAACCTTTTAGAGACCGAGTGCCCCAAAACTGCCCCCGCCTCCACCCTGCCCCACCCACTCCACCCCCTGCCCCGCCTACCCACAGGGCCACCCACCACCTCCACGGCCCGCAGCAGCAGATCGCCCAGGCAGTCCAGCAGTGCCATGGTGGCCACACCCTCTGCCCATACACCGCAACATCATCTGTGTGCGACAGGGCGCAAGGGCAGTGTCCCCGCTGCCCAGCTGCCATGTCCTTGGCTGCGCTGTTCTGTGCAGGCCGTGCCCGGGGGCGACTCTCCTCTGGGGGGGCTGCTGGTGAAGAGGAGGCTGTGGGGGGAGGCGGGGCTGGGGTGACAATGTACGTGCCCACAGAGAGGGCTCCGAGTGCCGCCTCTGGCACGCGTGCCATAGGTTCGCCAACACTGACCTAGCACTTATGACGTTACTTAGTTGGGTAATAAAATGTCTGCAAGAAAACAACCAAGCTCAGAGAGCATCAAGGATCCCCACATCAAGGATCCCCACAGTCGTCGTCGTCGTCCTCCTCCTCCTCCTCCTCCTCCTCCTCCTCCTCCTTCTCCTTGCAAACCCTACCCCCTTCTAGCATTGATTATGTTACCTAGTTGGGTAATAAAACATCTGCAAGAAAACAACAAAGCTCAGAGAGCATCAAGGACCCCACAGTTGTCCTCCTCTTCCTCCCTCCCTCCTCCTCCTCCTCCTCCTCCTCCTCCTCCTCCTCTTCCTTGCAAACCCTACCCCCTTCTAGCATTAATGATGTTACCTAGTTGGGTAATAAAACGTCTGCAAGAAAACAACAAAGCTCAGAGAGCATCAAGGACCCCACATTCCTCCTTCCCCCCATCTCCTCCTCCTCCTCCTCCTCCTCAGAATCTTCTGGCAATCTTCTTCTATCTATAAGGTCCTTAGTGCTGTCTGAGCTTGATGGTTCTCTTGCAGATGTTTCATTCCCAAACTAGGCAACATCATCAGTGTTAGAAGCCGCCAGGAAACCCTTCAAGAAGCACTGTAGAGCTGCAGAGGAGATGAATTACACTTTTAGAACGGATGATGTTGCCTAGTTAGATAATGAAACCTCTGCCAGAAAACCACCAAACTCAGAGAGCACCAAAGATCCCACATTCGTCATCATTGTCCTCCTCCTCCTCCTCCTCCTCCTCCTCCTCTCTGCAAACCCCACTCCCTTCTAGCACTGATGATGTTACCTAGTTGGGTCATGAAACATCTGCAAGAAAACCGTCGAGTTCAGAGAGCAGCAAAGACCCCACTGTTGAACCCTGAGCTACAAATATTCTCTTCTATCAACATTCTTCTATGTCTTACGTGCAGCCCATATCCAGTCTTGATGCCACAATCAAAAGGAAATAGCAGCGATCAGAAGCTAATAAAAGTTCATTTTAATCTCCCCAGGCCAGCTATCTCTCAATTTAAGGTGGCGGTTCTTAAGCAAAGACATTTCAAAAGGAAGCTTCAGGGGAAAAAAAAAAGAAATAAGTCTTACGAGAAGGAAAAATAACAGAGAACTTTTCCCTTCTTATATTTGCTACAGGAACATGCCACCGCAATGTTCCTTTGTTTTTGCTGAGTCCACATGCGGCGACTTTCATCTATTTTATTTATTTAACGAGTTAATTTGATTTGATAGCTGGCCCTCCCTAAGTGACTGGTTGTAAGTCGAGAACTATCTGTAGATGCAGGTAGACCTCAACTTATGACTGGTCACTTAGTGACCATTTAAAGTTACTACAGATCTCCTCGAGGGGTAGTTACTGCCGAGTTCTGAGGTTTTGATAGCCGGGGGACGGGGGGGGGGCTACATTCAAATGACCGCATTTGGGGTGCTGGGCAACCAGCCAATATTTACGGCCATTTGCAGTGTCCCGTAGTCATATGACTACATTTTACAACTTTGTTAGGATATTAAATTTTATTAAGCTAAATATTTAATTTAATCTATTTTATTATTAAATTAAATTAAAGATTAAATGAGTAGCTGGAACAGTAAAGTGTACAATAGGCCAGAACACACAGTTGCAGTTGATTAGTTAGAGAGCGTTGACTCATGCATGAGGCAATCTACGCTGTGATTGGTTGCCGTAAGCGTAAAGGGGGCGTTTCCCTTTTTTCCCGCTTTTTTCTCTTCATTGTGTTCTGTATACTGTTTTAGATTTACCTCATGATATTCCTGTGTTCCTGATTATCTTGTGTTTTTTTCCTCATGGATACTGACAAAGACTGCTGTTAATTTGAATATTAAATTACATTTATACAGTTAATCCTCAACTGACAACAGTTCATTTAGTGACCATTTGAAAACAGTGACTTAGGACCATTTTTCACCCTTACAACCGTTGCAACATCCCCACGGGCACGGGATCAATATTCAGATACTTGGCAACCGACTCGTATTTATGACGGTTGCACTGTCCCGGGATCATGTGATCCCTTTTTTGCGACCTTGTCTAGAATTGTCTCGGAAAATGAAATGATACACAGTCAAGCTAATATACCTGCAAGAAATGTGAATCTGACTTTTTTTTATTTTATCATGGCGAACATTTTTTTTAAAACAACCTAGTTTCAAAACAGGAGAGGTCAACAGCCCTTGACTTCTTCGAAGAAATGCATATTAGCAAAAAGAGAGAAGAGAGAGAGAGAGAAGGGTCATTGCAGACACACTGTTTTGTTAGATAAAACAACATGTCAGAATTCCTGAGAAGCCCCATTTGTCATTTATGCATTCAGCTAGAAAACATGTTTATCTCTGAACTGGGATTTCTCCCGTCATATTTCCAGTTAAGCTGAGATCAGAAGCTGAGGACATGTTTTACATATAGATGCAAACCTGTTAGAATTACAAGCCAGATCATTGCTTGCGGGTCAGAGTGACTGCGAACAAGGAGAAACGTGCAATTTACAATAATGAAGAGAAAGCATTGATGTCAGCCTTCCTAGATATACCAGACAGGAAACAGACTAGATGAACGACTTCTATTTTATTATAAGGCTACATTAACAGAATACATTTTATTTACTGACAGATTTACACACCGAATACGATTTACTTCTATTTTATTGTAAGGTTACATTAACAGAAGAGGCGGCAGGGTGGCTGAGTGGTTAAGACCTTGGTTTGTTGGCTGGAAAGCCAGCAGCCCAGGTTTGAGACCTGAACGCCACATGACGGGGTGAGCTCCCGTCTTTGCCCCAGCTCTTACCAACTTAGCAGTTTGCAAACCTGCAAGTGCGAGTAGATAAATAGGTGCCACCAGTGCTTTTTTTGTAAGAAAAAAGGTGCCGGAACTCATGTTAATCTTTTATTTAAAAAATTATATATTCAGTTCTTAACATAAATTTAATTTATTGCATTTAAGACAAGTGTTCGTAGCAAATTTTACACTAAAAATTTAAAAAAGATTTTCAATTCGCCAACGATTGTTTAAAATAAAGAAGTTATTTACTTTTCACACGTAGTCAATCACTGTACACCCCCCCACACATCTCAGTTGTGTAACAAAACATAATGGTCACCGCTCACAGTAAGCACTCAACGTGATCACATGGCCAATCACAAGCTGAGCAGTGTCACAAGCCGAGCAGCGCCATCACAACCAGCGTGGATGAAGTACGCATGCATCGGACTCGACACACAAGCAGCCCGCATGCACCGTTTTAATGATTTCGCCGCCGACCTGCTATGCTCGACAGGACGATTCAAATCCACGTGGACCAAGCATCACATTTTCAAAAGTTACTTTTAAAACTTGGAAAATCTGTCGGAAAAAAGGTGTCGGAACTCGGAACTCTGTTCCGGTGCGTTCTATGACCAAAAAAAGCACTGGGTACCACTTTGGTGGGAAGGTAACAACGCTCCGTGACCTCATGTGGCCACATGACTGCAGAAATGTCTTCGGACGGCGCTGGCTCAATGGCCTTGAAATGGAGACGAGCACCGTGCCCTAAAGTCGGCAACGACTAGCAGAGTAAAATCCGAAGGGACTCCTTTACCGTTTTATTAACGGAAGCTTGCAGGTCTGAAAGTACAAATCTCCCACGGTCTCTTTTTCAGCTTGAGAAACTAGGGAGGGTCCCTTCTGAGTCTCTTTCTCCACCCATTATACAGCTGAGAGCTATGCCCTCTCTTATCTAATTGCTCCCTAGACAGCATCTCTTCATTTTTTATTTTATTTTAAAAAAAGAACACAGGCCGCTCTCTAATAAAATGTACACATCTTAAACTGGTTCCTTTTCATTCCCACACTCTGTCTTTTGACAAGACGTTTGATCCGGTGTTGTTTAAAATTCCTCCCCGTGCATTTTAAAGACAGTTAGAAACAGTGAAAGGGACTATTTTTAAAAAATCATCATCATCATCATCATCATCATCATCATCAAAGGCTCAAGAATGCCAGCAGAAGATGCAAACCTAAATCGACAATTGTTAGAATATCAAGTTTGCTCCAAAAGAGACTGTTGTCATGACATCCACAGCTGCTATTTAGCCAATGACACTTTTATCACCTTGTGTGAATTCAGTCCACATAGCTAGTGTCAAAGCAAAAACATCCGATGTTAAAGGGAAATTGCAGTACTTAGTACAATGGAAAGGATATTCACTGTCTGAAGCCACTTGGGTGAAGTCTAGCGATGTGAAAGCTGACATTCTCATTAACAGGTTTTACAGGAAACACCCTAAAACACCCCTTGCTAGTCCCAAAGATGAACTCTGGTGGTGGAGAAGACTCCTGCGAGTCCCCTGGACTGCAAGGCGATCCAACCGGTCAGTCCTAGAGGAGATCAACCCCGACTGCTCTTGAGAAGGCCAGATCCTGAAGTTGAAACTCAAGGACTTTGGCCACCTAATGAGCAGGAAGGACTCCCTGGAGAAGGGCCTAATGCTGGGAAAGACGGAGGGCAAGAGAAGAAGGGGACGACAGAGAAGGAGGTGGCTGGATGGAGTCCCTGAAGCAGGAGGCATGAGCTTCAATGGACTCCAGAAGATGGTAGAGGACAGGAAGGCCTGGAGGAACGTTGTCCATGGGGTCGCGATGGGTCGGACACGACTTCGCAACTAACAACAACAACAAAGTCCCAAAGATGCTTTTTCATGAGGCAACTGGACTTTCCTGTTTTTCCTTTGAAGATGTTTTGCTTCTCATCCAAGAAGCTTCTTCAGCTCTGACTGGATGGTGGGGAAGCGTCTTGGATGAAAAGCAAAACATCTTCAAGGAAATCCAGTTGTTGCATCTTGAAAAAGGACCTTTGGGACAACCATGACCTGGATGACTGAGAATCTCCATAGACCAATCCCATGCTAAATTTAGAAGAGGGAATAAAGAATTTTTCTGGGGGAAAAAATGTGCACCCATGAGTCAAATTCTGCACTGCCATGAATTACGCAGCAGAAATAACTGACGGGCGTCCTTAAATGTTATTACGGATGTTATGTTATATTCTTATGTTCTTTCTGCGTCAACTCAGAAACGATCTGCTGATACAATTCTAAATTATGGAGTCTACCATTTGTACCCCAATAACCGTCTGGCTTGGCACGGAAACCAAACAGGACAGGGACGGACTTCAATGGAGAGTTAGGACGGCAGAAAAAACAACTGCAACCAGCCTGCCTTCCACTGAGGACCTGTACACTGCACCAGCCAGAAAGAGGGAGGGCAGAGAAAATATCTACAGACCCCTCACAGCCTGGACGTAAACTGTTTCAACTTCTCCCCTCAGGATGGCGCTATAAGGCATTGCATGCCAAAACAACCAGACATATAGTTTTTTTCCGCCTGCCATCGCTCTGCTGAACACTTAATTTCCACAGTATTGTCTCATTTCTCACCTTTTCATCTTTCCACGACAATCTTCTCCTATTGGTTTCTTAGGGTTTATCTATTGTTGTTTGTAACTTATGATTAATGATTGTAACTATGATTATGATCTATGATCTATTACTTGCTGTTTCTATGTACATTGTGAGCTTCTGCACTGGAGATAAATTCGTGTGTCCAATCATACTTGGTCAATACAGGATTCTATTCTATTCTGTTCTATTATTCTATTCTATTCTATTCTATTCTATTCTATTCTATTCTATTCTATTCTATTCTATTCTATTCATTATATTATAGCTACTTCTCCTGTAATAAGGGCAGTGACATCTCTCATCAGCAGAAACATCAAAAAAAACTTCAAAGATTACCCAATAGTGACTGAATGACCAACACACAACTGGAAGTACTTGTCGCTTGTCTTATGCCATAGAACATAAGATCAATACCTGTTCTCCAGTAGGCCATGGTGTAGGACACAGAATAAAGGATTTCCAGCTTGAGTAGAGGTTTGGAGTAGAAGACCTCCAAGGTCCCTTCCAGCTCTATTCTATTCTATTCTATTCTATTCTATTCTATTCTATTCTATTCTATTCTATTCCATTCTATTGTTATATCTTATTCTATTCTATTCTTATTTCTTATTCTATTCTATTCTATTCTATTCTATTCTATTCTATTCTATTCCATTCCATTCCATTCCATTCTATTGTTATATGTTATTCTATTCTATTCTTATTTTTATTCTATTCTATTCTATTATTTATTTTATTCTATTCTATTCTATTCTTTTTTTTTTTTATAGAAATTTTATTTATTTTTCAATCATAGAAAACAATCACAAGTAAACACAATAACCAATCAATAACCCCCACCACCCCCACCCCGGACTTCCCAAACCTAATCCCAGAATAATATTCATATAAAAGTAAACAAATTGATTATAGAGATTGAGATGTTTTATAGAATTAGATGTTCTTTTTTATCATCTTTATTTGGTTGAATTTTTTAAGATTTTTGGATTGAATATAAGATGGTGAAATACAAAGAAAACTTATATTTGTTAGGTAGAAGGGGTATAACTATTTTTAACAAGTAAGCTTACCAAGAAGTTTATTCGGCTTTAGAAACGGTAAATCTATTCTATTCTATTCTATTATTTCTTATTCTATTCTATTCTATTATTTCCTATTCTATTCTATTCTATTCTATTCTATTCTATTCTATTCTATTATGTCCTTAAATCAGAAGAACTGTTTAACATTAACTTACTGTGATGTACCCCGTGAAGTAAAAAGGACGGGCCAAGTAATAGTTCATATTGATGAAAAGATCCCTGTGGTGTTTTTCACTGGAAACAGAGCATTGATCATGCAGAGGGAACGATCAAATTTGAGAGTCAGCTATTTGCAGCATTCTGGGGCATCGATTTATTTTATGGATTCTTTTATGTCTAGGAAATTGCTTAAGTATTGGTCTAAAATGGTCACACGTGCAACGCGGTATTGACGCTTGATTCTCAGCAGAAGGGCGTACCTACCACACAGTCAGGTTTAGCCGCCAGATGATTGCTGCAAAATCGCTATGGAGAAACTATTTTTTTATTCATTTAATTTAATTCATTTATCAAATGGAGACACCCCCCATCTCCCTCACTGGGGGTGGTGCAGTTAAAAGCTTTGCCCCTCTATTCTATCTGCTGTTTCATTCCTGCAACTCATCCAAACAAACTGCTCCGTTTTTCTCACCAGACGGTATCCCGGATCAAAACTCCACCGTAAAAGTCAGGGGTCTTCCAACTTGGCCCTTTTCTGACTTGTGCCCTTCAACTCCCAGAATTCCTCAGCCAGCATTGCTGGCTGAGGAATTCTGGGAGTTGAAGGGCACAAGTCAGAAAAGGGCCAAGTTGGAAGACCCCTCGTAAAAGTGTATCTATGGTGGTTAGGGATAAAGATAATAGCATTAGCCTACCACGGTGATGGCGAACCTTTTAGAGACCGAGTGCCCAAAAACTGGCCCCACCCCTGCTCCACCCCCCTGCCCCACCCCCGCTCTGCCCACAGGACCACTCACCGCCTCCAGGGCCCACCGCAGATTGCCCAGGCAGCCCAGCAGCGCTATGGCGGCCACACCCTCTGCCCGCGCCCTGCAGCATCAACTGCATGATGGGGTGTGAGGGCAGAGTCTTGTCTACACTGCCTGGCTGCCATGTCCTTGGCTGCGCTGCTCCGTGTGGGCCACGCTCAAGGGCGACTCTCCTTCAGGGGGGCTGATGGAGAGGAGGGGGTCACAGGGGGAGGCGAGGCTGAGGCAACGGCACGTGTGCCCACAGAGGGGGCTCCGGGTGCCGCCTCTGGCACCCGTGCCATAGGTTCGCCACCACCGGCCTACCGTCTGGTAGTGTGATCCAGGGGTTACAGCCCTGGAATTCCTAATTATTGCAATGCAGCTGTCTTTTTTTCTTTAAGTGCTACAGGAATCTGGACCAGTTCAGGAAAAGGCAGGTTATGTATCACAATATAAGTTTTGTGGGACTTTAATGTTCTCTGAGCTGGGTGATTTTCTTGCAGACGTTTCATTACCCAGCCAGGCAACATCATCCGTGCTAGAAGGGGCGTGGGCTTTGCACGTATATAAACAGAGAGCAAATGTCACTCCCTTCTAGCACGGATGATGTTACCTAGTTGGGTAATAAAACGTCTGCAAGGAAAACGACCAAGCTCAGAGAGCACTAGGAATCCACAGTTGAGCCCTGAGCTATACTTATTCTCTTCTGCCAATGCAGGTTGTGCCAGATAGCCAAATTTATCTGGAAAGTCCTCAGCCTGAGAGTACTATTTACCTTCTAGCATTGTTCCTGTTAATCCCAGAAGCCCACACCTTGTCAAGATGTCTTGGTCACAAAGTTGCTGTTTGTCAGTATTCAGAAGTGGAACTAGCACTTGAGAGTTGGCTCAAAGTCACCCAGCCAGCTTTCATGGCTAAGGCGGGACTAGAACTCACAGTCTCCTGGTGACTGGTCCAAAGTCACCCAGCTGGCTTTCATGGCTAAGCGGGACTAGAACTCACCATCTCCTGGCGATTGGCCCAAAGTCACCCAGCTGGCTTTCATGGCTAAGGCGGGACTAGAACTCACAGTCTCCTGGTGATTGGCCCAAAGTCACCCAGCCGGCTTTCATGGCTTAGAACTCACAGTCTCCTGGTGATTGGCCCAAAGTCACCCAGCTGGCTTTCATGGCTAAGCGGGACTAGAACTCACCATCACCTGGTGATTGGCCCAAAGTCACCCAGCCAGCTTTCATGGCTAAGGCGGGACTAGAACTCACAGTCTCCTGGCGATTGGCCCAAAGCCACCCAGCTAGCTTTCATGCCTAGCTTTTTAGCCTGGTGCCTTAACCACTAGACAAAACTGCCTCTCTGGTTACAGGTAGGAAATTAGAAATAAGATCTGTCCTGCCTTTCCTGAAACCTGTTAAGGGGGTCCCAGAACGGAGCCGTAACAGCTCAATGATTTAATGATAGGGTAAGCTGAGAGACTTCAGCTCCGATTTGCCAACTGTTATGATTTTACAGGATATTCTTTCTTTCTTTCTTTCTTTCTTTCTTTCTTTCTTTCTTTCTTTCTTTCTTTCTTTCTTTCTTTCTTTCTTCCTTCCTTCCTTCCTTCCTTCCTTCCTTCCTTCCTTCCTTCCTTCCTTCCTTCCTTTCTTTCTCTCTCTCTCTCTCTCTCTCTCTCTCTCTCTCTCTCTCTCTTTCTTTCTTTCTTTCTTTCTTTCTTTTTGAAGGAAAATATATGACTGCGATGCAGGCGGGTTCTGAGTCTGATGGTGACATGACTGCAATTTCTTTTGGCAAAAACACACACATTGGGGCGGCTTTTGTTCTTTCTTCGCTAAGAGGCAGTCAGAGTTTGACAGCCCGAAAGGCGAGATGGATAGACGCCACCATGCCTTTTGCCTCACTTGCCTCACTTCGCGTTTTGCTGGCTTCCCACGCCACTGTTTGCATCGTTAGGGCCTTGTTATTTTGTCTCAAGCAAAACCTGAAAAGAAAGTTGTGTGGTTTCTCCTAGTTGTGGATTGTAAACAATTCCCCCCCCCCCAGTAAAACTGAATGTAAAAGTGCAAACAAACTCTTTGGGTCCTTATTTTAACAAATAAAGATGACACAGAGAATACAGATAATCCTCGACTTAACAATAGTTTGCCCAAATGCACAGGTATAGTATAGGGGGTACCTTGCTCAATAGTAGTAACTGTGAGAGGGATCTTGGAGTCCTAGTGGACAATCACCTAAATAGGAGCCAGCCATGTGCTGCAGCTGCCAAAAAGGCCAACACAGTGTTGGGCTGCATTAACAGAGGGAGAGAATCAAGATCACATGAAATATTAATACCACTTTACAAGGCCTTGGTAAGGCCACACTTGGAATACTGCATCCAGTTTTGGTCACCATGATATAAAAAAGATGTTGAGACTCTAGAAAGAGTGCAGAGAAGAGCAACAAAGATGATTAGGAGACTGGAGGCTAAAACATATAAGGAAAGACTGCTGGAATTGGGTATGTCTAGTTTAATGAAGAGAAGGACGAGGGGGGACATGATAGCAGCCTTCCAGTATCTCAGGGGCTGCCCCGAAGAAGAGGGAGTCAAGCTCTTCTCCAAAGCCCCTGAAGGCAGGACAAGAAGCAACGGATGGAAACTAATCAAGGAGAGAAGCAACCTAGAACTAAGGAGAAATTTCCTGACAGTTAAGAACAATTAACCAGTGGAACCACCTGCCTCCAGAAGCGGTGAATGCTCCAACACTGGAAGTTTTTAAGAAGAGACTGGACAGCCATTTGTCTGAAATGGTATAGGGTTTCCTGCCTGAGCAGGGGGTTGGACTAGATGACCTCCAAGGTCCCTTCCAACTTTATATTATTATTATTATTATTATTATTATTATTATTATTATTATTATTATTATTATTATTATTATTATTATT
>NW_015389627.1:76384-79796 GCF_001527695.2 Protobothrops mucrosquamatus
TTTTTTTTCAGAGTTACGACCATTGCAGGATCCCCACGATCATCTGAGTATCAAAGAGGCAGGTCAGACATGTGAGACTTGTTCCCACTGTCCTCTTGTTAAGAACTTCTCGTCAGATCTAACCGTTCAGCATTGTCATCTTATTAAACTTTCCAGTTATGTGTAGACTTCTAAAGAAGAGCGGCAGCCACAGTCAGCTGGAAAAGCTCTTCAAAGGATGAATATCTGAAGGAGAACCAACAACCTAGATGGAGATCTTGGTGCAGAAGATTATAGGTCCTTACACGCATAATTTGCCTGAAGAGAACTTTTGTTTCCACATGATTTCAGAGTTCCTACTTCATCTCTGCTTTGACTTTCTTTTTATGCTTCTGCTTAATATTTTAAGGTGTAATGTATCTTCATTTGAAAATTGCAGGAGGAGGAAAAGAAGAAGAAGAAGAAGAAGAAGAAGAAGAAGAAGAAGAAGAAGAAGAAGAAGAAGAAGAAGAAGAAGAAGAAGGAGGAGGAGGAGGAGGAGGAGGAGGAGGAGGAGGAGGAAAGCAAAACCCTATAAATCAATTTCATTTTAAGTGACATTGAATGTAAAATAAGGAAGGGGCTTCAATTGCACAATTCACTTTTACTCTTTTACACAATTTCCTTGACACCCCTGGTTAGATCCATTTTTCCTTCAGATTGCACACCCGTGTGTTAAATCAAGGTTTTAACTGTTAAGATGAGGTTTACCACGAACTATACCATTTACCTCATCTATGCAACCACACAAAAGCTGCAAATGGATCTTTGCCTGGTTATATAGCTTTTGAATGCAACTTCATTAAATTCAGATTTAACACATTTATCCTCCCCCAAATAGTCTACGGAGCTGAGGATTTAAGATAATTTTGTTGCTGTTCCATCATTCTGTTCTTTCTAAGTCGTTCTGGATCCGGCAGTCATCATTCCCTTAGAATTATGGCTTTTCTCTAAATTCTTATAAGCTGATCCTTCCATCACAGGGATGAATTTATAGCTGCGTTATCTCGCCTGCAATTTGTCCAAGCATCAGGGTTGTTTTTTTTCTCTAACGATTCTTGCCCTTGTGTGTCCAAAATATTTGAGCTTTAGCTTTGTTATCAGTCCTTTTCTGTGAGCATCTGGTTTCCCTTCCTGAATGATTTACTGTGCTGGCAAGAACTTTTGAAGTATTGTGTTTTTCTTCCATACTGGCAAGGTGGAAAAATGTCTTTAGTCGCACATATTCCATTCTAGCTTATATCCAGGCCACTGCCAATTCTTCAACAAGCAGATGAAGTAACTAGATACAGCCTGATTTTTAGGACTATCCATAATTATGACTATCACATATGATTTAGGATTGTATTTTATAATATATGATTTATCACTTTTAGATAGTATGGGTACTGAGAACTTGGGCACCGGAGACAAATTCCTTGTCTGCCCAATCACATTTGGCCAATAAAGAATATTCTATTCTATTCCATTCCATACATTCTATTCTATTCTATTCTATTCTATTCTATTCTATTCTATTCTATTCTATTCCATTCCATTCCATTCCATTCCATTCCATTCCATTCCATACATTCTATTCTATTCTGTTCTGTTCTGTTCTGTTCTGTTCCGTTCCGTTCCGTTCCAGTCTAATCTAGTCTAGTCTAGTCTAGTCTAGTCTAGTCTATTCCATTCCATTCCATTCCATTCCATTCCATTCCATTCCATTCTATTCTATTCTATTCTATTCTATTCTATTCCATACATTCTATTCTATTCTGTTCTGTTCTGTTCTGTTCTGTTCTGTTCCGCTCCGTTCCGTTCCAGTCTAGTCTAGTCTAGTCTAGTCCATTCCATTCCATTCCATATATTCTATTCTATTCTATTCTATTCTATTCTATTCTATTCTATTCTATTCTATTCTATTCTAGTCTATTCTAGTCTAGTCTAGTCTAGTCTAGTCTAGTCTTCTCTTGTTTTTTTTATCTTTTACAAAATTCATCAGATTCCCATTATTTCTGTGACTTTCTTTCTTTGCTTCCCATCTGGTTGTCATCCTTAATGTTTTTGCATAATTTGGTTACATATACAATGATGCCTTGTCCTCTAGAAATCAACATTCACCAATAGAAGAGAATATTTGTAACTGAGGGTTGAACTGTGGGGTCCTTGGTGCTCTCTGAGCTTGGCTGTTTTCTTGCAAATGTTTCATTACACAACTAGGTAACATCAGCAGTGCTAGAAGGGAGTGTGGGAGGAGGAGGAGGAGCAGGAGCAGGAGCAGGAGGAGGACTGTGGGATCCTTGGTGCTCTCTGAGCTTGGTATTTTTCTTACAAACATTTCATTACCCAACTAGGTAACATCATCACAGCTAGACAATAGTGGGGTTTGCTCTCTGCTTATGTACAAATGTCAGTGTTGCTTGGAATATTCATCGCGGTTCCTTGATTAGGCTACACCAGACCAACAATCAAGAAGTAAACAATGTCCCAATGAAAGAACTACCAACTCAATCACACAGTAAAACAGCCTCATCAAGGAATGACCAACAATACTGAAACCATATGTTTTGGTTGCCAACCACTTGAATTTTGATCACATGACTGCTGGGACTTTGTGATGGTCACAAGCCCAAGGATAACCATTGTACTTCATGGTATGGGATGGTGATGATGATGATGATGATGATGATGATGAGGAGGAGGAGGAGGAGGAGGAGGAGGAGGAGGAGGAGGAGGAGGAGGAGGAGAAAGACTGTGGGGTCCTAGGTGCTCTCTGAGCTTGGTAGTTTTCTTGCAGACATTTCATGACCCAACTAGGTAACATCATCAGTGCTAGAAGGGCGTGGGGTTTGCTCTTATACATGCAAATTCCCTCCCTTCTAGCACTGGAGATGTTACCTAGTTGGGTGTTTGAAGAAAAGAACCAAGGAGCCCACAAATCAACCTTTAGCTGGCCAATTTTCCTTGCTCTTCATAGCATTTTCGTTGTCTGTGTGTTTTTTTTTCAGTGATTTTCAATGTTCAGGCTAATAGCCCTTTTTGCCTTTTTGCTATTGGCATCATGGGGCTTTTAATGACGCCATAAATTTCAGCCCAGAGTACTTTAGGCTGTTTGTTTATCCCATCTAATTTATGACAGCTATTCGTTAATGTCATCGCCTAAATATATGGATATTGCCGAGAGAAAGTTATCCGTTGGGTCTGACTCTTTCATTTGTTTCCTTTCACTGAAGCTATTATTTTGTGAGAATGGGGTTGTGATCAAGCCACGGTCGACACAATATCTTGCTTTCCTTAACTGAATACAGATAGTCCTTAATAATAATAATAATAATAATAATAATAATAATAATAATAATAATAATAATAATAATAATAATAATAATAATAATAATAATAATAATAATAATAA
>NW_015389627.1:80290-83500 GCF_001527695.2 Protobothrops mucrosquamatus
AATAATAATAATAATAATAATAATAATAATAATAATAATAATAATAATAATAATAATAATAATAATAATAATAATAAAGTTGGAAGGGACCTTGGAGGTCATCTAGTCCAACCCCCTGTTCAGGCAGGAAACCCTATACCATTTCAGACAAATGGCTGTCCAGTCTCTTCTTAAAAACTTCCAGTGTTGGAGCATTCACAGCTTCTGGAGGAAGGTTGTTCCATTGGTTAATTGTTCTAACTGTCAGGAAGTTTCTCCTTAGTTCTAGGTTGCTTCTTCTCTCCTTGATGAGTTTCCATCCGTTGCTTCTTGTCCTGCCTTCAGGCGCTTTGGAGAATAGCTTGACTCCCTCTTCTTTGGGGCAGCCCCTGAGATATTGGAAGACTGCTATCCTGTCCCCCCCTCGTCCTTCTCTACATTAAACTAGACATACCCAATTCCAGCAGCCGTTCCTTTAATATTTTAGCCTCCAGTCCCCTAATCATCTTTGTTGCTCTTCTCTGTACTCCTTCTAGAGCAGTGGTGGCGAACCTATGGCACGGGTGCCAGAAGCGGCACTCAGAGCCCTCCCTGTGGGCACACGCACCGTCGCCCCAGTCCTAGGCCTTTAGCTGGGTTTTATAAAACCTTTTCGCTTTAGGCCTCCGCCGCCGTGTGCAAAAAAAAAAAGGTTCAATCAGTCAATTTCAACTTCTCACAGGGAAAAAAAAGATCTTGCAAAGTTGGAATTGATTGATTGAACTTTTTAGTCCCACCCAGTCTGCCGTTATCACCACAGCTATGCACACCCAATGGGCCACACCCGCCCGACACCCAATGATGCATAAGTGGGTTTTGGGTTGCAGTTTGGGCACTCGGACTCTAAAAGGTTCGCCATCACTCTTCTAGAGTCTCAGCATCTTTTTTACATCGCGGTGACCAAAACTGGATGCCGTATTCCAAGTGTGGCCTTACCAAGGCATTGTAAAGTGGTATTAATACTTCACGTGATCTTGATTCTATCCCTCTGTTAATGCAGCCCAGCACTGTGTTGGCTTTTTTGGCAGCTGCAGCACATGGCTGGCTCCTATTTAAGGGATTGTCCACTAGGACTCCGAGGTCCCTCTCACAGTTACTACTATTGAGCAAGGTACCCCCTATACTATACCTGTACATTTTGTTTTTCTTGCCTAAATGTAGAACCTTACTTTTTTCACCATTGAATTTCATTGTAAGTCCTTGACTTACAACAGTTTCTTTAGCGACCATCCGAAGTTCAAATGGCACTAAAAAAAAAGGCGACTTACGACTATTTTTCTCACTTACAACCTTTGCAGTGTTCAAAATTCAGACGCTTGGCAACTGACTCATATTTATGATGGTCGCAGCGTCCCGGGGTCACGTGATTCCCCTTTTGCGAACTTTTGACAACAGAAATTGTAGGCTCAATTGTGGTCGTACGTCAAGGGCTACCTGTAGACCTTCTCCCCCTATTTATTTATTTATTTATTTGCCAACTGAGTAGCCAGTTTGGTATTGCTGCTGTGCATCTTGCAATGCCCTTGTGTAGAATTATCTTTCAGTGGAGATAAAATATTTTTTTCTCCTTGGCTGGGAGCAACTATTTGTTATGAACATTCGCCTCTTTTGCCAAGACTATTAATCTCTCTTCTGCTTCAGCTTGCTATACAGAGGCCAACTTTTTTGTTATCCTCCGAATATTTTATTGCCAATGTTAACTTTCCGGTCTCCTATNTTTGTTTCCTTTCACTGAAGCTATTATTTTGTGAGAATGGGGTTGTGATCAAGCCACGGTCGACACAATATCTTGCTTTCCTTAACTGAATACAGATAGTCCTTAATAATAATAATAATAATAATAATAATAATAATAATAATAATAATAATAATAATAATAATAATAATAATAATAATAATAATAATAATAATAATAATAAAGTTGGAAGGGACTTTGGTGGTCATCTAGTCCAACCCCCTGCTCAGGCAGGAAACCCTATACCATTTCAGACAAATGGCTGTCCAGTCTCTTCTTAAAAACTTCCAGTGTTGGAGCATTCATCGCTTCTGGAGGCAGGTGGTTCCACTGGTTAATTGTTCTAACTGTCAGGAAGTTTCTCCTTAGTTCTAGGTTGCTTCTTCTCCTTGATTAGTTTCCATCCGTTGCTTCTTGTCCTGCCTTCGGGCGCTTTGGAAAATAGTTTGACTCCCTCTTCTTTGTGGCAGCCCCTGAGATACTGGAACAGAGCTATCATGTCCCCCCTCGTCCTTCTCTTCATTAAACTAGACATACCCAATTCCAGCAGCCTTTCCTTATATGCTTTAGCCTCCAGTCCCCTAATCATCTTTGTTGCTTTTATCTGCACTCTTTCTAGAGTCTCAGCATCTTTTTTACATCGTGGTGACCAAAACTGGATGCAGTATTCCAAGTGTGGCCTTACCAAGGCATTGTAAAGTGGTATTAATACTTCACGTGATCTTGATTCTATCCCTCTGTTAATGCAGGGTGTTGGCCTTTTTGGCAGCTGCAGCACACGGCTGGCTCCTATTTAGGTGATTGTCCACTAGGACTCCGAGATCCCTCTCACAGTTACTACTATTGAGCAAGGTACCCCCTATACTATACCTGTACATTTTGTTTTTCTTGCCTAAATGTAGAACCTTACTTTTTTCACCATTGAATTTCATTGTAAGTCCTTGACTTACAACAGTTTCTTTAGCGACCGTCCGAAGTTCAAACGGCACTAAAAAAAAAGGCGACTTACGACTATTTTTCTCACTTACAACCTTTGCAGTGTTCAAAATTCAGACGCTTGGCAACTGACTCATATTTATGATGGTCTCAGCGTCCCGGGGTCACGTGATTCCCCTTTTGCGAACTTTTGACAACAGAAATTGTAGGCTCAATTGTGGTCGTAGGTCAAGGGCTACCTGTAGACCTTCTCCCCCTATTTATTTATTTCTTTATTTGCCAACTGTGTAGCCGGTTTGGTATTGCTGCTGTCCATCTTGCGATGCCCTTGTGTAGAATTATCTTTCAGTGGAGATAAAATATTTTTTTCTCCTTGGCTGGGAGCAACTATTTGTTATGAACATTCGCCTCTTTTGCCAAGACTATTAATCTCTCTTCTGCTTCAGCTTGCTATACAGAGGCCAACTTTTTTGTTATCCTCCGAATATTTTATTGCCAATGTTAACTTTCCGGTCTCCTAT
>NW_015389628.1:0-8502 GCF_001527695.2 Protobothrops mucrosquamatus
ACTTCCTGACAGTGAGAACAATTAACCAGTGGAACAACCTGCCTCCAGAAGCGGTGAATGCTCCAACACTGGAAGTTTTTAAGAAGAGACTGGACAGCCATTTGTCCGAAATGGTATAGAGTTTCCTGCCTGAGCAGGGGGTTGGACTAGATGACCTTCAAGGTCCCTTCCAACTTTACTATTATTATTATTATTATTACATCCAGGGAAACAACTGGCACTAATATATCTAGATGCTCAAAAGACATTTGATAATATTTCCTGGCAATTTATGACTCAGCAATTACAAATAATGAACTTTGGAGAGAACTTTATAAATATGATAAAAACAATATACAACAAACAAACAGCGAAAGTGATCGTGAATGGAGATTATACTGAGAACTTTGAGATAAGAAAAGGTACAAGGCAAGGATGTCCATTATCTCCACTGTTATTGCTGATGATTTGGTATTTATCTTAGAAGAACCTTTGGAGATGATTCCTAAATTACTGGGAAAGGTAGAATAGTACGGAGAAATGGCAGGACTGAAAATAGAGAAAAAACTAAAGTAATAGTTAAAAATATTACAGATAAAAAAAAGAAATGTCAGAAAAAACAGAATAACAGACAGTTAAAAAGGTTAAATATTTGGGTATGCATTTAACAGCAAGATGTTCAACAATAAAAGAAGATAACTACACAAAATTATTGAATCAAATAAAACTGGATTTGGAAAAATGGAAAAATTTGCAATTGTCAATATTAGAAAAAATTGCTACAGTGAAATTGAATGTATTGCCGAAAATCTTATTTTTATTTCAAACAATACCCATAAAACTCAAGAAATTTTTTTTCAAGATTTAAATTCATTAATTTTGAAATTTGTCTGGCAAGGAAAGAAAGCTAGAATTAAGATGACAACGTTACAAGATGCTAAGGAAAATGGAGGATTTGGTTTACCGGAGTGGGTTTTGTACTATCAAGCATCTGTATTAACATGGGTAAAAGAATGGATAACTCTTAGAAATAAAAGGTTGTTATATCTGGAGGGGCATGATTTACAATTGGGGTGGCACGCTTTTTTACGTTATGGGAAAAATAAAATTCATAAATATTTCCAAAACCATTACATAAGAAATGCCTTGTTAACAGTATACTAGAATGCGCAGAGATGGACAGATTGACTATGAGACTGAAAGAAAAAGAAGAAACAGAATATTATCAAACTTGGGACTTATTTTACCGATGGTTAGAAGAAAGAATAAAGGATTAGGTATTAAATATGTATTAGTGTATTTAAACCCAGACAGCACCTTGGTTGAAAAATTATTATTGTATGTATGGAAAAAATCAATAAAATCTTATTTAAAAAACCCAATCAACTAGCAAAATTTGCAGAATTTGCAGAATTCAAACGTGCTGTCTGGGTTTAAATACGCTAATACATATTACCGAAATGCCTTGGGTAATAGCCAGGTCTTCAATGCCTTATGAAAGGTTAATAAGCTTGGGACCACCTGGATCTCTGAAAAGATGCGGTTCTAGAACAAGGACCAAGTTGACATTGGCTGATAGGAGAGACCTGGAGCTTCCTCATCTTGCTAGTTCTGGTAAGGTGAGCAGAAATAACTGGAGACAGGCGATCCAACAAATAGCCTGACCCTGTGCCATGTCGGGCTTTATAGCACCTTGAATCTCACCTGCATAGCTCACAGAGCAGTGGTATGGAATGACTATTATGTAGAATGCCAAAAATTGCCTGTGTAGTTTCACGGTGGTCCATCAACAGCTTCCATGTGTTCTTTAAAGCAGTCCCATCTACAAAGTGTTACAGTAATCCAAACAGGAGCTAACTAAGACACGAGTCATAATGAATAAGGTTTCCTGGTCCAGGAGTCACTGCAGTTGGTGAATCAGATTAACTAGTGAAAAGACTATGTTTAATATAGCAATGTACAATAAATGTAAGATAACATAAAATCAAATAATCTCCAGAGTACTGCTAAATATCTACCTTAACTCAACATTCATGGTTAGTTATAATTCTGAGTCCTTGAATCTAGGAGTCAACATTCAGTAACTAAAGATTAGATTTAGTAACTAAAGATGGGATTTTATCAGGTGAAACAAAGCAAGTATAAACTTCTCAGACTGCCCTGGGAAGAGTGTAAAAATAGGACATATCAATCTAGATTGAGAATCTATAGCAAACTAGCCACTCAGTAGCACATGTTCAATATGGGAAACTAGAAGAAACCTGGAAAAATGCCAACTGTGTTTATTTAATTTGTATGGTTTGTATTTAAATATGTCGGACGTGTTTTTAATTTTGGGCCATTCTAATTCCTAAATGGAGATGAATCGCTTCACAAAAACCCTTGCAATCAACAGCCTATTCGTTACCAATTTGCCACTCAAATAATCTCTCATACCTCGAACAGTGTCAATCCTGCTGGAGATGGGAAAGCTCTTCAGATGCCTCCAGCTTCTTCATAAAGAAATTTTCTTTCTCTTTAGAAAATCCTTTATGGTCTCCTTGACCTTCTCGTTCCTTAAGGTATAAATAAAAGGGTTCAGCAGTGGAGTGACCACTGCAGTTAGAACTGCCACTGCTTTCTGGACATCCCGAGAACGTTCCTTGTTAGATAATGAGTACATAAAAATGGCACTGCCATAGAAGATGGAAGCCACCGTGACGTGAGATGCACAAATGGAATAGGCCTTCTGCTGACCTTTGGTAGCTTTCATACGAAAGATGGTGACAATTATGTAGAGGTAAGAGATAACAGTGACTGACAAAGAGCTGAGGAGTACCACAGAGGATAGGATGGAGGCTAGACTCAAAAGGACATGGATATCATTGCAAGAAAGGATTATCATTGGACTGTAGTCACAGAAAAAATGGTCTATGATGTTTGAGTCACAGAATGATAATTGAAAGATCAAACAGAAGGAGACAATGGTAGACAGGAATCCTCCGATCCAGCAGAATAGGACCAAACAAGTGCAAAGACAATCATTCATGATGGTGGCATAACGAAGTGGATGGCAGATGGCAACGTAGCGGTCAAAGGACATCACAGCAATGAGGATGAATTCAGTGGTTCCAAGGAAGAAATACAAATAGCACTGGGCAGCACAGGCTAGGAAAGAGATGGCTTTGTTCCTGGATATAAGGTTCATCAACATTTTAGGGGTGATGGACAAGACAAAAAGGACCTCCAAGAGGGAAAGGTTGCAAAGGAAGAAATACATTGGGGTGTGAAAGCATCGATTGAAGCCTACCAGTAGGATGATGGTGAAATTCCCAGCAAGTGTTAACAGAAAAACCACTAAGAGCAGAGTAAACACAACTATTTCCAGAGACCTAGACAGCTGGAAACCAATTAAAATGAATTCTGTTACCTGCTCCATGTTTGTACCATTGTAATTTCTTGACCTCATGTCTAAGTTGAGCTTTGAAAAAAAATAAACACAAAGTGTTCATGTTGGAGCTTGCTGTTTCTTTCTTTTTTTTTCTTCAGATAAGCCACTGCACTTCCCTCCTGAAACCCTTGCTCATTAAAAAAAATCAAATCATTAATTTCTTTCCTAATATTTTGGAAATCCAAACACCAGTTCCCCATTGAAATCTAATGCAATGGAGTGTTCTAAAGCAATTTATGGAGATTAAACCAGGGTACTACACAATTCTTTGGTGTATATTAGGTGGAGACCCAAGAATTGATCAGCTGCAAAGATCAACAATCATTCTAGATGAAAAAAGCAGTTAACCTCATGAGTGCATAGAAGAAATTAGTACATATCAAATACAGTATAGGCAAATTCCTCATTACTGATTTACAGTGTCATCCAACTTTAGAGTGGCAATATAAAGGTTGTATTTTGTGATACAATATCACAGCAATGGCTGCATGATTCTCTAAGAAAGCATACGTGAAGAAATGATGAAAAGGTTACAAAACACTAAAGAAAAGAAGTTAAAGAACGACCAACAGCTGATTGGTTTTACTATAGTTTAGAATCTGGGGTGAACTTAATCTGATTGATGCGTTGGAGATGTAATATCTCAACCCAGAAAATGGATTGATTCAATAATAAATGCAAGCCTTTTGACTGAAATTAGCCAGAAAGGTATAATCAGAGGTTGTAAAGAGAGCCAGTGAGATGTAGTGGGTAATGGGTTGAATGGGTACTAAGAGGAGCAAGTTGTGATCCAACCACAGATACCTACTGGCTGGCTTTGGACAGCCACTTTCTCTCAGCCCATACAGCTAACACAAAATCACTGACATCTTTAACTTACCTATGGATTATGTCTTCAATCATCGGGTCCAATAAAGACTAAAATATTAAGGAGATACTTATAAGAGGGCATCTGAGAAGGTCCATTGTTACCTATTATAAATTTTTAACTAGCTATATAATGTCAGGGGAAATTGAGTCTCCAGCTGATATTGAAGAATTCATTTACCTTGTCTTGCCTAGAGATCTTCAGTACCTTCAGACAAACACTAAAAGAAAAAGAAAAAAAGACTGAATTGATGATTATGTAGTAGAAGGGATGACAAAACATTGAAGTGGCAGGAAAAGGGATATCAGCCTAGAATCCCTGTGTCGCCACAACAGAATAAGTCCAACTGCCCTTGAGTGCCATTGAACCTTACCTAATTCTAAGCAGGTTCCAACTGTTAGTTGAGAAGATTCCTGTTCATAGGCTTTTAGCAATAAATCAATTTAATTAAACTTTCTTGTATGGACCTAATCTTTCACACCTGAGAAGTTTATAGATTTAGGGAGTTAAAAAATGTTAAGGAGGGAAGGAAAAAAGTAAGCTGGCAACTACTTGATAAAAAAAAGGGCAGAAGTCCTAATTCTGTTTTTTCTTCTTTTTCTTTCACTCATTTTTTATTTTATAGCTTCTCTTTTTCTTATTTACCTTTTATTTTTTATACTTTTACTGTAATTAACCATTCTAATAAAAATAAACTGAAGAAATACTAAAGGAAAGAAAGCCAAATGACCATTATTTTGGTCCACTGTAACTGGTCAAATAGAACAAAATGTTACCCACATATAGAGTCACATATATTAACCACAGACCTAAAAGGTTTGTGTGTGCAGTAGAGCCTCACATAGATCATCTATGCACAAGAGAAAGTTGTAACTGTAAGCCTGGACAAACCAAGGAAAGAAGGAAATGTAACGGAACAGATCAGGGAATTTTTTTTTTTTTAAAGATGGGAAATGGTGTGTGGGCTGCATTCAGCCCTTTTTTCAGTGCAAAATGGGATTTATTTATTTATTTATTTATTTATTAAATTTATATACCGCCCTATCTCCCTTGCGGGACTCAGGGCGGTGAGATTTATAAATCTCATTCAGATGATCAAGAAATTCAGTTGTTTAAAAAAATATACAGGGAATCCCTCACTTACAATAGTTCATTTAGTGACTGTTCAAAGTTACAATGGCACTGAAAAAAGTGATTTATAACCATTTTTCACATTTATGACTGTTACAGCATCTCCATGGTCACATGAACAAAATTCAGATGCTTGGCAACTGATTCATATTTATGACAATTGTATTGTCCCAGGGTCATGGTGACCTTCTGACAAACAAAGTCAATGGGGAAGCCAGATTCTCTTAACAACCGTGTTACTAACTTAACAACTGCAGTAATTCAGTTAACAATTGTGCCAAGAAAAGTCATAACAACTGTCTCACTTAGCAACTGAAATGCTGGACTCAGTTGTGGTTGTAAGTCAAGGACTACCTCTATCTCCATAACATTTCTGGATATTGCTTATGTGGTCATGGATTTAGCTCATTCTTTCCATGTTCCTTCACTGGGATGTAAGTCTTCTAGTAATACTTTAACTTTTTGATTATGGACAGATATTGTGATCTGTCCATAATCATCATGATTCAGCCTTTGTCTACTGGTAGGATGGTGATAGTCTAGTCCTTTTTTAGGTTTCTGTGGGCTGCTCTGTCCTCTACTGTCCATTTATTTTGTTCTTGTCCTCTTCTGGTCTGCGTTATCATGCTTTGTCTGATGTTTTCTTGTACCTTTGTGGAACCCCAGTGATTTTAAATGCTCCTTCTAAGGCTGTGAAGAATTCCAGGTGATTGGCTTTTCTGTAGAATATTGGACAAGCCACTAGAATATAAATTGAGAGCAAACTCCATTCCATATTAGCACTAAATCTCAGTCACTTGATCTAAAAATTCAGATTTTTTTTTAAAAAATAGCACATATCATGTCTTGATATAAAATAGCAATTCATATCTTAGCTGAAAAGGGTAATTAGTGATCCTTCTTCTTTGGTAGATCTGTATGGCTTCATTAAAACTGATTTCCAGTTCTTGTTATATTAGATTTTGGCTCTGGATTCTTCTGGTTATTTAAGCCACCTAGAACAGACAGTTTGGTGCAGAGATGCCCTATACATTTAAATAATCCAATTAAAGGTCACTTACATAGATATTGGCAATTTTAGATATCTTACAAGCATCATAGCTGAAAAGACACTCCAGAAAAAAACAACAGTAAAACACTCAGTACTGTTGCCAAAACAAGCAAACCAATGATGTGTCCATGAATTTAGCAGGAACTGAATATTGACCTTAAACATGAACCAAAATTATGCAACTAAAATTAAACAACACTGTTGTGTCCTTAGCCTGCAGAAGCAGGCTCGTGACGATGCAAGAGTCCCGGGCATTTGCAAAAGCTGCCCGGGACCAGACTGAGCGGCACCGGCCTTGCGTGCATGCGCAAGGCGGGAAAAGACTGCCTGCTATTGGTTGGGATTGCCCAGGGATCAGAGGGTATAAATAGAGGCCTGCGTGCCTCTGCTCTTGTTGGTTGTTAGCTGTAGAGAGCGAATAAAGATTTGTTAGCACAATGCATTGTTTCCTTCGCCATTATTCTCCGGACTTAACAAACACAATCTTAGATTATGAATAAATATTAAATAAATATTAAAATATGAATTCTAAATCCATATTTAAAATTCAACTTAGAATTTTAGAAATGGGAAGCACCTTTGGCCACTGATCTTCTATCTTCCAGCTACCAAAGTTAAGATACATAACCAAAGAAAATAAATTCCAGAAATAGGAGGGCCATATGGCTTTATACAATTGGACTACCTGTATCCTCATAACATTTCTAGATATCGCTTATATGGACATGGATTTAGCTTATTCCTTCCATGTTTCCAGAAAAACCTACCCAATATTGGCTGATCTCCAAACAAAATACTACTTGCACATAGCTGATACTTAGGAGATTGCTCATAAATTCCAAGGTTGTTGATTTGGCTGTAAAAAATGAGTTGTCATCCTGTCTGTATTGTTGTGTCCTGAGCCTGCATCTTGCAGGCTCGGGACGTTGCAAGAGTCCCGGGCATTTGCAGAAGCTGCCCGGGACCAGACTGAGTGGCGCCGGCCTTGTGCGCATGCGCAAGGCGGGAAAAGCCCGCCTCAGGATTGGTTGAACTTGCCCGGGGATCAGAGGGTATAAATAGAGGCCTGCGTGCCTCTGCTCTGGTTGTTCGTAGAATGGAGCAAACAATAAAGACTTGTTGGAGATGCTTCGTCTCAAGCACCATTATTCCCAGGACTTAACACTGGTGATGAAGGTGGGATTCAGTCTCTACAGCTAAGAAAAGCTAGAAGACTCACCCAAAGAAGTCCGGGAAAGAAACGGCGTGGAAGTCAGCGTTATCTTGCCAGTACGAAATCGCTGGAGGGTGCGTGCGACTGAAGAAGAAGAAACCTTACCATCGATCATGGAAAAGGCTTTTGACGTCTCTCACCCCGAGAGGTGGGAATCATACGTGGCAAGAGTCGAGACGTATTTTCGCATCAACCAGATTCGAGAGGAAAGCTTAAAGGCTGCCACATTGTTGTGCGTTTGTGGGCAAGACGCCTTTGAGATTGCCGAGAGTTTAATCTCCCTCAATACATTTCACAAAGTCTGCAGCAGCAGTGGCCAGAAAGTTTCCCTAAGGCCCTCTAATGTAATCCTTACGGATTTCCAAAATTCGAAAGTGTGCGTTAAGGGGGAGGCCACCCTTAGTGTACAGTACAAGAATTTTGCAGGCCCCCTAGATGTGTTGGTTGTAGGGGGTGAACGAACGAGTCTCATTGGACTCGATTGGTTTGAGGCTTTGGGAATTCAGGTAACTGGACTGAATAAATTGCAAACACAGACCCTTGCTGATGTATGCAAGGAGTTTGCAGATGTGTTCAGCTCTAAACTTGGGTCCTACACGGGACCTCCTGTTTCACTTAAGTTGGATCCAATGGTACAGCCCATCAGGGTTAAGCCTAGGAGGGTACCATTTGCTCTTAAGAGCAAGATTGACGCTGAGCTGGACAAGTTGCTCCAGCAAGGTATTCTAGAGCCTGTAGATTCCAGCCCGTGGGAAACCCCCATTGTAACGCCTTTAAAGGCAAACGGGGACATCCGGATTTGTGCTGACTACAAATGCACTCTAAACAAG
>NW_015389628.1:10662-27270 GCF_001527695.2 Protobothrops mucrosquamatus
ACCCAACTTCCACAGGTGCTTCTGGTAGCAGTTCGTGGGAAAGGGAGTACATAGACACCCCCACACACACTCCAGCCTGGGAGTCCCACCGGTGGCAGACTAATTATCCACCCCTATCAAGCAATACTCCAGACACGGAGAATACCTGGGAGCATACTCACAACTCACAACATGCAAGAGAGCAGGCAATACAAAGGGGAAACACGTCCCATGCTGAAAGGGCTCAGAGGAGGTTGTCCTCACGCATCAGGGCTAACAGGGAGGCATCCCTAGTCCCTAGCACTACAGAAACGAGCCAGGAATCCTACATTCCTTCAGGGAACATGGGAATGAACTCACAAGGGTTAGATAACTCCATTGTGGACTGGTCAACCAAGTCTAACGACCAACAGGGCCCGGACTGCTCAATTACAGGAGACAGGCTGGAAAGCCAAACTGAAGTCACTGGTCATTCACAGGGCACTTCACCTAGAGCAAGCGGCCACAGAGATAACAATACAAAATCTCCAAGTCTGAGAAGGTCACTCAGGGCAAGAGGTCCTCCCAAATACCTAGCCGATTATGTAAGGTGAACAGGTACATAGCGAGAGCTGACTGAAGGTACTGGCGGGTTGTATTTAAGTAAAACAAGGTCGGGGGGGAGTCACTGGTTCTGGTTCAAAGGAACAGTCCCACACCTTATACATTGTGTAACTTTATTTTATTATTAATTATATTACCATCTATAGGATGGCGTCCATGTGGGCGCAATCTTATTTCATCCAGGGGAAAGGGGTGTTGTGTCCTGAGCCTGCAAGATGCAGGCTTGGGATGTTGCAAGAGTCCCGGGCATTTGCAGAAGCTGCCCGGGACCAGACTGAGCGGCGCCGGCCTTGTGCGCATGCGCAAGGTGGGAAAAGCCCGCCTCATGATTGGTTGAACTTGCCCGGGGATCAGAGGGTATAAATAGAGGCCTGCATGCCTCTGCTCTGGTTGTTCGGGAGTGGAGCAAACAATAAAGACTTGTTGAAGATGAATCGTCTCAAGCGCCATTATTCCCAGGACTTAAACACCAACAGAATGGCAACCCCCCCCCCAAAATGGTTATAGAAGCATGTATAGGATAGAAAGAAAAGTAATACGTTTCTTTGGGGATCTGACATACAGCCCCCCTAGAAAAACAACAGATCTACCTGCAA
Source organism: Protobothrops mucrosquamatus (assembly GCF_001527695.2). Lineage (NCBI taxonomy): Eukaryota > Metazoa > Chordata > Lepidosauria > Squamata > Viperidae > Protobothrops > Protobothrops mucrosquamatus. The sequence goes on from NW_015389628.1 coordinate 11,841, forward strand.
AACACAGAGAGGAGAGGGCAGAAACAAACAGAGAAAGGCATATTAATCAGGCTTATTAGGATACCTAGAGTGAAATCGTTTGAATAACCTAGGAGCCTTAATATGTTTCTTACATACCCATTCATTCTGGGAGAATGGAAGGTTTTTCCAAGCTACTAAGTACTGTGTGGAACCATGATGTCTATGGGAGTCCAAAATGTCCTGCACTTCAAAATGTTGTTCACCCTCGACTAATATGGGTATATAGGCACTGGAGGTGCAGGTGGTGTAAGGTTAGACGTAATCTCCGGTTTGAGCAAGCTAAAATGGAAAACAGGATGGATTTGTTGTGGGCTCTTAGGGAGCTCTAATTTGACAGTCACTGTGTTGATCATGTGTTTAACAGGAAAAGGTCCAACAAACTTAGGACCCAATTTTTGGGAAGGCTGTAGAGATTGTAAATATTTAGTAGAGAGGTAAACTTTACCTCTACATTAAAAGGTTTGTACTCCACCCTCTTTTTGTCAGCTTGAGCCTTATAGGCAGTCCTGGCCTCATCCAGAGCTTTTTGAACCACAGGCCAGGTATTTTGCAACTGTTTAATCCATTCCTGCAAAGAAGGAATGTCAGGTTCCTTAGTGGGTAGTTCAGGCATAGGGACAACATTTTGACCATTTGCAACCTGGAAAGGGGTGAAGCCCGTACCCAAGCCCTTGACTAGAACCCAGCAGGTCCAGAAAGGCTTTCCAGAACTTAGACATAAATTGGACCCCCCTATCTGAGATAATATGTTGTGGGGCCCCATGAAATCAATAAATGTGTTGCACAAAGAGTTTAGTCAGGGCTTTAGTGGTTGGGATCTTTAGGCACGGGATGAAATGGGCCTGCCATCAGAACAGGTCCGTAACCACCCAAATAACTGTATTTCCCGCAGTTTCAGGAAGCTCCACAATAAAATCCATAGAGATCTCTCTCCAGGATTCTGAAGGGCTCATCACCAGCTGGAGCAGCCCTGGTGCTTTCCCTTGCCACTGCATTGCTGCGGCACATGTGGGGCAGCTGGTTACATAGTTCTCAATGTCCTTTTTCAAAGAAGGCCACCAAAATTGTCTCTTAAGAAGGTGTAGGGTTTTGACGAACCCAAAGTGCTCAGCTATTTTCAAGTCATGCCCAGTTCGCATCACTTTTACTCTTAGAGCTGCTGGAACATACAATTTCTGAGGGTGGAAGCTAGTTTGCGGTGTAAGCCAGCCTCCCACTCTCATCCTTGGATGGTTGAGGGGCCCTGTTCTTCAGGAATTTCAGGCATCCCTCCTTCTTTTTTTTTTTTTTTTAATTGAANGGTTAGATAACTCCATTGTGGACTGGTCAACCAAGTCTAACGACCAACAGGGCCCGGACTGCTCAATTACAGGAGACAGGCTGGAAAGCCAAACTGAAGTCACTGGTCATTCACAGGGCACTTCACCTAGAGCAAGCGGCCACAGAGATAACAATACAAACTCTCCAGGTCTGAGAAGGTCACTCAGGGCAAGAGGTCCGCCCAAATACCTAGCCGATTATGTAAGGTGAACAGGTACATAGCAAGAGCTGACTGAAGGTACTGGCGGGTTGTATTTAAGTAAAACAAGGGGGGGGAGTCACTGGATCTGGTTCAAAGGAACAGTCCCACACCTTATACATTGTGTAACCTTATTTTATTATTTAATTATATTACCATCTGTAGGATGGTGTCCATGTGGGCGCAATCTTATTTCATCCAGGGGAAAGGGGTGTTGTGTCTTGAGCCTGCATCTTGCAGGCTCGGGACGTTGCAAGAGTCCCGGGCATTTGCAGAAGCTGCCCGGGACCAGACTGAGTGGCGCCGGCCTTGTGCGCATGCGCAAGGCGGGAAAAGCCCGCCTCAGGATGAACTTGCCCGGGGATCAGAGGGTATAAATAGAAGCCTGCGTGCCTCTGCTCTGGTTGTTCGTAGAATGGAGCAAACAATAAAGACTTGTTGGAGATGCTTCGTCTCAAGCGCCATTATTCCCAGGACTTAACATGTATGGCTTCATAATAGGCTTTACTGATTTCCAAGAGCTTTTATAATTATACTTTTTAATAATTGTAATAATTTTATATATTTTATTTTGGTTTCTTGATTCTTCTAGTTATTAATCAATGCTGCAGTGAGCCTACATTATTTGCATTGGGTCCTGTGTTTTGATTCTACAATTTATATCAAATGCAACAATAGCAGTCAATTCATTTGCCAACTTCCTTCAGAGCAGTAATCTTTCCACTAGGCCAGGGGTGTCAAACTGCCGGCCTGCGGGCCGGACACATCACATTGAAGCCGTGCCCACCCCATTGCTGGCAATGGCAAAACCGGCCCGATACATTGCGCGACGTCATGTGACTTCGCGAGTTTGACATGTCTGCACTAGGCAATCCATGAGACTGGCTGTATTCATTGATTGCTTTTCCTCTTTTCTTCTGTACTCTTGCAGACCTGCTGAATTCAATGTGTCATCAATGATCAAAATTGTGGAAACAATGCATATGATTGATGCCACATATGCTAGCAAAACCAGGGGCACAAATGCTAACAAATCAACAAATATAAAAACTTTCACTTTGTGTGCTTCATTCACAGGATCCATTTCAATCTGTGAAAAAATTGGAAGATTCATTTATATAGTTGCTCTAGAGTAGTTAAATGGATTTTAAAATCCAGTGGCCCTATTTAATCATAAGATTCTCTAGGCAGCATTTAAGGGTAGTCAGTTTCATGAGACCCCATCAAAAGGCTTGGCTATGATTGGAAGTCTAGAGCTTTGTTAAAAAGTGCCCCAGGGTTGTAACATTTATGGGTTAGTGTTTCTGACTTTTAGCAAAAAAAAGTTTTTGTGAGAGAGCAAAGTGCTAATGGGAAGAACAGTCAGAGAGCATCCCCGATGTGATAAAAATTCAGCCCTAATTCCACTGGAATTTAAAAAAAAATATTCAGTCAAGTATAAATATTGGTTCTACATCCTTTATCGATACATAACCAATTCCCACCACTGATACTTAACTGCAGAAATACTTGTAAACATTTGATACTGTTTGGACTTCTTCCCCATGATTCTTGATGTCATCAAAAAGACAAGATTTATCTTTAGTTGATGGACAGATGATCCAGCCAATTTCTTCTTTCTTTTAAATGCCATTTTGTGTTATCAATAAGACTGAAGCCTTCCTTTAGATGTATTAAGCCAGCAGAGATTTCCACTGTTTCTTGGAACAGCTTCCTTCTTATGTCTGCAACCCTTTCAGTTTTGAATCCTCTCTCTGTCTTCAGCAACCTGCATTAAGTTCATCAGGCCCCTTCAGAATGACCAACCAAGTGATAAGATAAGATAAGATAAGATAAGATGAGATGAGATGAGATGAGATGAGATGAGATAACCTTTATTGTCATTTTTATACTGTGGGCACGATGGCACACATCAAAAATGAAATTTAGTTGCCCGCTCTCAAAGTGAAACACTACATGACACACACCTAAACATACTATGAATAACATATGTATAGACCCACATCCCTACATATATGTAGCAAATAAATATTAAATATTGTCCATCTTGAATATATAACGGAAGGAGGAAGCTTGAGAGTTCGCAAGGTTAATGCTGTATGGAATGAAACTATGGCTGAATCTGAATACTAAAGTTTTGGTTTCTGTATGTCTGTGTGAGCTGATCTAATCCTATTTAGGACAAATTTCACATTGTGGGATCAGTGAACATATGGATGGGGTAATTCCAAAAATCCTTGGAAAAGGTCCCCATTTTTTAAAAAAAACATTGATTATGTTTTTGGACTGCTGGAAAACAACGGATCAATTTTCTGCCAGTCTTACTGGAAGGCCAGTTAATATGAGCAGGTCAATGGCAGGAACTTTGGCATTGAACTGATTTACTTAGAGGAAAATAAATACTCCTGAAACCAACCTCCTGTGTTAGGAACTTACTGGTTATGTTGATCTATGAGGGCAAAGTCCTTTTTATTATCTGAGCTTAAAGGAGCATGAGAGCTACTGTTTCCAGTTGGTGGGATGTCCAAAATAGGAGCTTGATAAGAGTGATAGCATTTTCGGTACCACTGAGAAAAAAACTACATCAGTGGTTTCATGCAAAGGCTTGTATCCTGAAACGAAACATAGAGCTTAGGATATAAATAGGAACTCTTGAAACTAACGTTATCAGAAGAAATCCAAACTTACATCTCTCTTCCAAGGACAGCTTCTACACATTGACAATTTTCTCACCAGGAAGGTAAGTATGTGACACCACTTTGATCTTCACTGCACTGAGGCTACTTTCCATACATAGATCTGGGTCATCCAGGAAGGAGAGACTACCAACAGCTAATATGTTTTATAATAATAATAATAATAATAATAATAATAATAATAATAATAATAATAATAATAATAATAATAATAATAATAAAGTTGGAAGGGACCTTGGAGGTCATCTAGTCCAATCCCCTGCTCAGGCAGGAAACCCTATATCATTTTGGACAAATGGCTGTCCAGTCTCTTCTTAAAAACTTCCAGTGTTGGAACATTCACCACTTCTGGAGGCAGGTTGTTCCACTGGTTAATTGTTCTGTCAGGAAGTTTCTCCTTAGTTCTAGGTTGCTTCTCTCTTTGATTAGTTTTCATCCGTTGCTCCTTGTCCTGCCTTCAGGTGCTTTGGAGAATAGCTTGACTCTCTCTTCTTTGTGGCAGTCCCTGAGATATTGGAACACTGCTATCATGTCCCCCCTCCTTCCCTTCGTTAAACTAGATGTACCCAATTCCAGCAGCCGTTCCTTATATGCTTTAGCGTTAGCCTCCAGTCCCTTAATTATCTTTGTGCTCTTCTCTGTACTCTTTCTAGAGTCTCAACATCTTTTTTACATCGCGGTGACCAAAACTGGATTCAGTATTCCAAGTGTGGCCTTACCAAGGGATTGTAAAGTGGTATTAACACTTCACGTGATCTTGATTCTATTCCTCTGTTAATGCAGCCCAGCACTGTGTTGGCCTTTTTGGCAGCTGCAGCACACTGCTGGCTCATATTTAAGTGATTGTTTTGTCAATGTGCATCTGTTTTCTACCCTTCCTCCTATTGTTTGTCTGTATTTATGTCTAGGTGTGCCATGGAAGGGCTTCATATATTCTGTTGTGGATCACTCATCAGAATGGAAAAGGGAATGGGGCTTTGAATCAAAGTTATGAACTCATCACGGTCTTACATGAGACCAATGACTTTGTATACAGTTGTTCCAATCTCAAAATGCATGAAGCCCAATGCCAGATGCTCTTCCCCACATGCTACATTCTGCAGGCATTGATTACCCTAAAGCTTTCAATATTGGAAAGCTGAGTTTCCTGTAAAATCCTGTTTAAATCTTGGAAAACAACAATTCAATATTTTTATAATGTCTGGGGTTGGGTACTTCACTGGAAAATACTGTTATGAACTGACCCCTTTAAATGGCAAAATATATTCCCTGCTATTGCTCACAAAACTACCAGGTGTGGGTGGAGTGTTTCTTTACCAAGAGCTTTTCTTCCTTCTCCTCAAATGTGCCTTCATTCTAAAACTGGAGGAAGAATAACAGAATAACAGAAGGGATCTTGGAGATCTTCTAGTCCAACCTCTGCCTCAGGCAGAAAACCCTATACCATTTTAGACAAATGGTTGTCCAATCTCTTCTTAAAAACCTCCACTGTTGGAGCAACCACAGCCTCTGGAGGCAGGTTGTTCCATTGATTAATTGTTCTAACTGTCAGGAAATCTCTCCTTAGTTCTAGGTTGCTTCTCTCTTTGGTTAGTTTCCATGTGTTGCTTCTTGTCCTGCCTTCAGGTGCTTTGGAGAATCTACCTGTGGATCCATCTTTGCCTTGAACCATCTTTTCTTGGGTAATTCCTTCCTCTTTCCCACTTCTAGACCAACTAGACCAGGGGTGTCAAACTCAATTTCATTGAGGACCGCATCAGCATTGTGGTTGCCCTTGGGGGACCGGGTGGGTGTGGCCAGGGTGGGTGCAGCATGAGTGGGTGTGGATGGAGTGGGTGTGGCCTACTGGGTGGGCGTGGCCAGCTCTACATCATTCACATCAATGGTGCCTGTGGGGGTCTGGGCAGGAGTGGGACAGATCTGAGGGTCTCTGGCAGAAGGGGGTGGGACCAGGACCACTTCCAGGTGATGGTGACACCTCCCCAGCATGCATCCAGGAGGCAGGGCTGACACGGCAGGGAGTGGTTCCTCGCTATTTCCAGACGGCCTTGTGGAGCTAAGACTGAATGCATTTCAGCATAGATGGCCACCACAAAATTGTACATTGGCTCCCTCCCGGCCGGCCGGCCTGGGCCAGGACCAAGGCAGCTGGGGCCGTTCCCTCACTGTTTCCAGGATGGCTTCGTGGGCCACATGAAACCACTCCGTGGGCCGCATCCGGCCCCCGGGCCTTGTGTTTGACATGTCTGAACTAGACCAACAATCAAAATTAAAGAAATGATGACTTCCAAAGGCAAATGCTGAAGTAATATTTACAACAGTAAGCAAAAATATAAAGAGATTCAGTAAGCAAGAGACCACAGTTTGAGTATCCTCTAAATGGATAAATGATTGGCAAAAATGGAGATACATATCCTGGGCTGAATCATTCTATCTAAAAAAACCTTGTCCTAAGTCAATAAAATTATATAATATTGCTATTGGTCATTGTGAATAGGGGTTTGCATGCACATACAAATTACCCAATATACATCTATTTCCCATGAATGGTTTACACCTTGTGGACTGCAATTATGTTTATGTTGATTCATGGCAACCCTGTAGATATTTGTTATAACTGTGCTCCTTCAATTGAGCTACTGCTAAGGGTTGCTAATGAGACATCCATGGCTGTTGCTGTATTAACAATCCACTGCATTTCCACTCTCACTGCTTGGTGTCTTCCTTCATCCTGACCGAGTACACCTTTCTTTGACTACCTTTCCCTTGACATGTTGTCTCTGTAATATTTCAAGCCATTGTCTTCTCATCTGAGCTTTTATGGAAATTTATTATTCATTGCTGAACATTGATCTAAGGAAGTTGCTTTAGCACTCCTGTCTGAGCCTGAAATTTTCTATTAAATTTGCAGTCATTTTTAAGGTGACCAACTTTTTTACAATAAAAAGGAGGACACAAATAAATTGAAGAAAAAAATATCGTAAATAAAAGAAACATGTTACTCATTGCAACAATAATACAGAATACACTATAATATGATAAATGCATAATAAAAACATTTGTAACAATAACATTTTATATTGTAATTATGCTTACATGCCGCGCCCCCGCCCGCAGCCACCCCACCAGCACTGCTGCCCCGCCGTGTAGAGCAGGCCCCGCGGCTCCCAAAGCAGCAGCTGTGCCAGCTCCGGCCCCGGTGGGCAGCCCGCTGTCAACACACCCCGCCTGCAGCCACCCCGCCAGCACCACTGCCCACCCTGTGCAGCCCCGTGTAGAGCAGGCCCCGCGGCTCCCACAGCACGGGGGGCAGCCTGCCATTGCCACCCCTCACACCCCCGCCCACAGCAGCCCTGCCACCCCTGCCTCTTGTGCCTGCAGCCATTATTGCCCTAGCAGGGCTGAAGATCAAGAGAAACTTACCGTGGTGTCGCCGCTCCAGTCTCCTCCAGGTATCTTTGGGACTAACTAGGAGATGGTGTAGTTGGGTAGCAGGGAGGGGTGCAAAGTTCCTGCCAATTCGCCTTCGCTGCAGACAACTTACATATGCAAAGTTTGCCGGCCGGGTGTTTTGGTGCGCTCAGCAGCAATTCCTATTGGCTTTTGAAAGCCAATAGGGGGAGTAGCACAGCTCATGCAAAAGTTGAAAAAAAACCATAAAAAAGGTGCCGGAATGCCGTTCTGAGCATTCTATGAGGAAAAAAAAGCTCTGCAGATTAGTCTTCAAATATCGAAAAGGAGGACATGTAGGAGGACACTTTTCAAGGGAGGACAGAACTCACAAAAGGAGGACTGTCCTCCCTAAAGGAGGACAGTTGGTCACCTTTATCATTTTGGAAAGCTGAATGTTCTTATCCTAAAATTATATTTTCTTTCATGCTCTTAAGTTTGTTTCAGTTCTGTATCACCCAGAACAGGGGTCCACAACCCCCGGGCTGCAGTTCATTCAGAACCAGGCCGCACAAGTGGTGGGCAAGTGCATGCACACAGCTCCACTTGCATGAGTTGTGGGCGAGCGTGCATGCATTCAAAACTCCATTTGTTGCAAGCGGCAGGTACATACACCTGCCACTTGCATAAGTGGAGCTGCATGTGCATTCCTTTTACTCACATAAAACCATCCACTCTTCCCCACCTCGCTGGTCCACCAAGCCGGAAAGTGTGGGTACTACTGACCTATTGAATATAGATAAAAATATCTCTCTGTGTGTATGAATAAATGTCACTGTTTGTGCACCTGTATGTATTTATGTATCTGTAGGTGTTTGTAAGTAAATACAGACACAGACACGTGCAAATAGACATAGAAACATTCAGTTCAGTACTATGTAAGAAGACCATTCAGTGCAAAAACCGCAAGGGCATGAAGGTAAACTGCATATCTTATCATTACCTGAGAAATTTTAATGTTGGATGAGGGAATCAGAGGATCCCTTAGAATATCCATATCAGGTGCAGGAAAATCAGGAATTCCAGGTAGTTCAAATGAATATATAGGTTCATTGCAAGTTTAAGTTCTTTACTAACAGTCAAAGCAAATTGGCAGTTGATAAAGAGTCAATGGAATTCAAGGTGGGCTGGACTTAGATCTCTTGTGGGTGTGAAGACTGAGGACCCTCTGGACCCCTCTCTCAGGGTCATCCTGATCATCTGCTACAACTCATCTCTTTTCTGTTTTGAAACTCTGCAGATTCCTGAATCTCCCACCATGCTCGCCTCCAAGACCTCCTGCCTTCTGCTGGTCTCTTTGGCCTTTCTTTTAGGGGCTCTGCTGGTCTTGCCCAGCCAAGGACAAACCTGGCCAGAATTCCAGTATAAGCACATTGATAGTACCACTGCACGCCTGCCTGTCGACCTCGACATGTATTGCGAAAATATGATGTGGAATAGACACATGACCTCTCCTCGATGCAAACCTGTCAACACTTTCATCCATGAACTTGACCACATAGTCCAACAAGTCTGCCAAAATATCATAGGCCCAGCTTCCACAACCAGCCCAAATTCTTTCACTGTGGTCTTGTGCTTGCAAACCGGTGGCCTTCCTCCTTATTTATGCACCTATGTGGGATACGTTCTGATAGGACGCATTCGTGTAACCTGTGAAATGTATGTTCCCATTCACTACATTGGAATTGTATGAGAAGCAGAGAAATGAAATTCGCCACCCACCTTCTGAAGAAGACCTTGGAAGCTTGGAGCAAGAATTTGGCTGAATTTTACTTGATCTGTTCTCTTGAATCATATGAAGCATGCTTTTGAAAGGAAATGCATTTTAACAAAAATTATCTCTTTAAATAGATCTGGATCTATAGTTTTGAAGCCAGTAGCCTTGTGATTCCCATTTTCATGACCTCTTCCCTTTCTTCTCTATATACCAGGGCTTTTCAACCTTTTCACCCATTGTACCACTTTTAGGATATGGTAATATCCGAGTACCACCAGTCGCCTAGCAAGGTATCAAAAACTTGATGACCCCCCCCCCAAAAAAGGAAAAAAGTGATAAAGTACAAATAATCCTCAACTTATAACAATTCGCTTAGTGACTGTTTGAAGTTACAATGGCACTGAAAAAGTGTCCCCCAAGCCATAGCCGAGCAAGACACCTGCCTGCCTGCCTGGCAGCACTCTTCCTCCGGTCTGAGGTCTTCATTGTTGTGAGCATTTCTGTTGAGGATTGGCAGCGGGGGTGGGGTGAGGTGTTTGGTTTTTATTTCCCCCGTCTGCTGGGTGGTTGCAGCAGATTTTGGTCACTTCACAAGACCCTGGGACACTGTGACCATCATAAATATGAATCAGTTGCCAAGCATCTGAATGTAAATCACAAGACCCTGGAGATGCTGCAACATTCCAGCTGATCGGCGCTTCTTCTGGGCTCAGTGGAAGCACCAGAATCAATGCCAAGCTCTAGCTGGAACCTGGGCCTGACAGTCCCAAAGAAGCGCTGATCAGCTGGAAAGTGGCACTGATCCTGGTGCTTCCACTGAGCCCTGAAAGCCCTGCAGCTCCAGCCATCTCTCGCTCAGGCTTGTGCGGTGCTGCCATCGGTTCAGCTCATTCCCCTCCCTGCTACCACTTTTCTAGGATGGTTGTGTACCACCTGCCAGCTGCCAATGTACCACAGATGGTACCTGTACCACTGGTTGAAAAGCCCTGCTCTATACCATCCCTAATTAGCAAGACAATTGTCCTTTCTTCCTGTCCTCTCCACCTTCTCAGAATTAATGTGATGCTAAACCTGAATCTAATTGGTAGTAGAGATATAAACCTGGCTGCACATTTGCCCAATAAACAGCGTTCTTCTCAATGCAGAGTATTGTTCTGCCCAATTAAGTTCAAAGTGTACCCTATGCCCTTTCTTTTTTCTCCACTCAGCAATATTTAGTGGAGCCGTACTGGAAATTATCCAGGAGCTTGGAATGCTATCACAGACCACGTGGTAACCTAAGGTTCTTTGAGAGTTCCATATAACACTTTGGAGTCCATATTTAGAAATCGATCTTGAAACTCTTCAACTTCTACCCAAATTCTGGAGGCCCTAAGAGCAACACACAAGACCGTGGAATGCTATCTTGGCTTCTCAAATTTAATTAAGTCATATTGCTTCCCCCCCCCCATCTCATCCCACCCCCTAGATTGCCCTTACCAGTCCAATCAATCCAACCAGAGATGTTACTCGTTTAGGCTCCCTACATTTAGTTTCTCATTCTCCTACATTAGCAAGACTAAGATTATTTTTTTTAATTTCCATTTCTAAAAATGTGAACATTTTACATAAAGTCCATCATGCCAGCCTTAACCTCAGACGTTAGCACAAATATGCTGGATAAGTATAAACACAAACCTATTATATGGGAAGAAGAAGGTTAACAGGATTCTCAAAAAGATAAAGCAAAGAAGACCTCAAATTTACAACTAACCTCCTCCCCCCCCCCCCCCCCCCCCCCCCATGATTGAAATTAGGTCCTTGCTATCTCATTTAGTTTTGATTTGCCTACAGCAGCTGGTTTTACAGGCATGGGAAAAATAAGTACACCCTCTTTGAATTCTATGGTTTTATGTATCAGGACACAGTAAAAATAATCTGGTCCTTAGCAGTTATTAAAAGTAGACAATACAACCTCAGAAGAACAATAATTCTATTCTGAGTCCTTGAATCTTGGAGTCAACATTTAGTAACTAAAGATGTGACTTTGGGATTTTTATCAAGTAAAGCAAACACATTTCTCAAACTTTCCTGGGAAGATTGTAAAAAAAAGGCCATATCAATTTAAGATTGAGAATCTGGGTCAAACTAGCCACCCACTAGGACATGTTCAATATGGGAACCCAAATAAACCTGAAAATTACTTAATGAGTTAAAGAGAGTTTTAGAGATATTGATTGATGTAATATTTAGGATTTAGATTTATAATGCAATTGAAAATTAATTGTTAGATTGTAGTTTAGAATGGTAATATGGAAATAGGTTTGTAACAATGAAAAAATATTTTACTAGTAAAAGAGAAGCTAGCAGAATGAAAAATAGAATATATTTGTGAAATAAAATATAGTAACTTAAATTAAGTAAAATTTTAAAACAGGATTTGGATATGTATAAGTAAAATGGTATTAATAAATGTATTGATTGATTGAGCTTTATCTAGAAATGTATTAATTGGAATATGATATAACAATTAAGGGAAATAGAGAGGGAACCTCAATGATGGAGATTTTTAGAAATATTGACTGATTTAATATTTAGGATTTAGATTTATAATGGAAATGAAAATTAATTGTTAAATTATAGTTTGGAACTGTAACATGGAAATGGGTTTGTGACAATGAAAGATATTTTATCAGTAAATGCGGACCTACCAAGATGAGAAATAGAATATGTCTGTGAAAGAAAGTAAGAATGTAATTTTTGGAATAATATATATACTTTAGACACGATAATTATCATGTAATGAAATGAGGGAAATTAGAGTTACTCGAAGTTTAAGTATTATGGTTATTAAAGGCTAAATCGGAACATGGTAATTGGAATTGGGTAAAACTTGAAAACAGGACTTGGATATGTATAAGTAAAATGTTATTGATAAATGTACTGATTGATTGAGCTTTACTTAGAAATGTATTAATTTGAATGTGATATAATAATTAAGGGAAACAGAGAGGGAATTTTAACAATGTAACCTGACACATATATGAATGATTTTGTTGTTGGATTGTTGATTGCCGTATCACCATGCTGCTTCCTAATTATTTGGATGTGAAAACTGAAAAATTCAATGAAACTTGTTTAAAAATAAAATAAAATAAAATCAATCCAAGAAATGGGAGGACAGATGGCTTCATACAATTGGTGAAATATATTTCTTGATGGAAACTACTGGTATTGAATATATTTTGAAGAAGATATCAACCCACGTGGTAGCTTAGTTTCCAATGAAATACACGCAGCCTTCTTTCTCTTGGGAAATTGTTCATCCATTATGGAAGAACAACTAATTCACAGTTTTGTTTCTGCTTTTAAGCAAAGAAAAGGGTTTTTTGAGAGAACCAAGTGCTAATCAGGAGAATGATCAGAGAGCTTCTCTGATGTGATAAAATCTCCTAAATTCAGCATTCAGTGCACTGAATATAGCACTCCTTATTCCACAGAGCCAAAACAATTTTTTCAATAAAGCTATAAATTTTGCTTCCATATCTTGCTTTGTCCTGTATCAATGAATAACCAATTTGCACTTCCCTGATTTAGCTGCAGAAAGGTAGGCAGCTTGTGAAGGTTTGTTTGTTAAACAAAGTCTCTGCTTGGATGTCTCCTCCATGATTCCTGGTGTCCATCAAAAGAGAATGGGTTGGGATGGGATGGGATGGGATGGGATGGGATGGGATTGGAAGGGAAGGGAGGGGAAGGGAAGGGAAACTTGTCAAGGAGAGAAGCAACTTAGAACTAAGGAGAAACTTCCTGACAGTTAGAACAATTAACCAATGGAACAACCTGCCTCCAGAAGTGGTGAATGCTCCAACACTGGAAGTTTTTAAGAAGAGATTGGACAGCCATTTGTCTGAAATAATATAGGGGTTCCTGCCTGGGCAGGGGGTTGGACTCGATGACCTCCAAGGTCCCTTCCAACTTTATTATTATTATTATTATTATTATTATTATTATTATTATTATTATTATTATTATTATTATTATTATTATTATTATTATTATTATTATTATTATTATTATTATTATTATTATTGGAAGGGAAGGGAAGGGAAGGGAAGGGAGAGTAGGATAGGATAGGATAGGATAGGATAGGATGAGGTAGGATAGCATAGCATAGCATAGCATAGCATAGCATAGCATAGCATAGCATAGCATAGCATAGCATAGCATAGCATAGCATAGCATAGCATAGCATAGCATAGCATAGCATAGCATAGGCCAAGTGTGATATAGGAGTTTATCTCCGTTGCATAAGCTCTCAGTGTACATGAAAAACAACAAAGTAATAATAATTATAATATCAAAGTAATAATAATCATAATAATCATATCAATAAGAGAAGGTAAGATAAGATAAGCTTTATTGTCATTTTGTTTTTACTGTGGGCATAACGGCACACATCAAAAATGAAATCTAGTTGCCCGCTCTCAAAGTGAAACACATACATGATGCACACCTAAACATACTATGAACAACAACTGTATAGACCCACATCCCTACATATACGTAGCAAATAAATATTAAATACTGTCCATCTTGAATATATAACAGAAGGAGGAAGCTTGAGAGTTCGCAAGGTTAATGCTGTATGGATTGAAACTATGGCTGAATCTGGATGTTCTGCTATGGATACCACGAAGCCTCCTCCCAGAAGGTAACAGGGAAAACAGGTCGTGAAGAGGATGTGTAGTGTCCCAGATGATCTTACGGACCCTGCTCAAGCAACGCTTCTGTGCTATGTCCTGGATGGGAGGGAGGGAACTGCCAATGATCTTTTCAGCCACCCTCACCACTCTCTGCACTGTCTTCCTGTCTGAAGCAGTGATGCCTCCAAACCAGACTGTGGTGCTGTAGGACAGGATGCTCCCGATCGTCCCCCTGTAGAAAGTGGTCAGGACAGGGGAAGGAAGATGTGCTTTTCTCATGCGACGCAGAAAATTCAGGTACTGCTGTGCCCACTTCACCAGCAAACTTGAAGGATAAATGTAATGCAACCATACTAGACATAAATATACATAGACATAAGACAGTACTGTGGGAATTAGGTGTTCAGCAGAGTGATTGCACAAGGAAAAAAAAACGTGTCTAATTGTTTTGGCATGCATGTCCTGTAGCAGACAGATCATCCAGCCATTTTCCTCTTTATTTTAATTGCTATTTTATCAGTGGAGTCTTCCTTTAGATGTACTAAGTGAACAGATATTTCTTTTGACTCTTAGAAGCGTTTCCTTCTTTCTGCAATCCTTTCAGTTTTGAAACATCTCTCTGTCCTTCTTCAACCATGTGCATTAAGTTCATCAGCTCCCTTCAAAAGGACCAATCAATATTTTTCTGTCCACAACAAACTCTGTATTGCAGAGGTCAATTGGTACTCTCTTTGCATTACTGAATATTTCAGATTTGGTTTCTGAATATTATGTCTGTGTTTATTTACAAGCTATTTACAAGCTTGTGGGTGCTCCGGTCCTCAGGTCTCTACTCGGTCTCCAGGAGACTTAGACCCTCCGGCCCGGGACCATCGGCTGGTGTTATGTAATGCCAGGTCCGTGGTAAATAAGGCCCCCCTCATACAAGATCTTATTTTAGAGGGGGGTGCGGACCTGGCAGGTATTACTGAGACCTGGCTGGGCGTAGAAGGTGGAGTACCTCTGGTGGACATCTGCCCGCCGGGTTTTCAGGCATTCCATCAGCCAAGGACCCGGGGTAGGGTCGGGGGGGTAGCGGTCATTATAAGGGAGAGCCTTTGCCCAAGGGAGACCACTGTGCCTCAGATAGACGGCGTGGAGTCCCTCCTTGTGAAATGGGGGCAAGGGGTGCAAGTGGGCTTGTTGATTATATACCTGGCTCCCTGCTATGTATCAACAGCCCTGCCTGAGCTGGCTGACATGATAGCCGGGGTGGCGGTTGGGACCCCCAGACTTATGGTCTTGGGGGATTTCAACCTGCCATCAGTGGGTGAGACGTCGGCGGCAGCTCAGGAGTTCTTGGCTT
>NW_015389628.1:28815-48625 GCF_001527695.2 Protobothrops mucrosquamatus
ACTGGTTGCCAGTGGCCTTCCGGGTGCGCTTTAAGGTGTTAGTTACCACCTTTAAAGCGCTCCATGGCATCGGACCTGGTTATCTCCGAGACCGCCTTCTGCCACAGATTCCCTCCCATAGACCGGTACGCTCCCACAGAGTGGGTCTCCTCAGGGTGCCGTCGGCCAAGCAGTGTCGGCTGGCGACCCCCAGGGGGAGAGCCTTCTCTGTGGGTGCCCCCACCCTCTGGAACGAACTACCCCCCGGGATCCGGACGATTCCGGATCTCCTTACTTTCCGCCGCACCCTCAAGACATGGCTTTTTCAGCAAGCGGGCCTGGCCTAGGGAGGATTTTAAATTGGGTTTATTTTAGGTGTAATTTTTAAATAACACAACTTCAAATATTTGGTTTTAATTGGTTTTACTTCGGTGGGGTTGTAGGCGTGTCTATGTTTTTAATATGTTGTGAGCCGCCCTGAGTCCCGTCGGGAGAAGGGCGGGATATAAATCAAAATAAATGAAAATGAAATGAAATGTTTTATTCTTCTGAAAATGTAAATAAATAGAAAGACACATTCACTTGCGGTGCATGAGCTAATCTAATCCTACTTAGGTTAAATAATACATAGTGTGATCAGTGAACATTTGGTTGGGATAATTCCAAAACTCCTTGCAAAAGTTTCTGATTTTTAAAAACATTAATGTTTTCTGCCAATCTTACTGAAAGGCTGGTTAATATGAGCAGGTCAATAGAAGGAATGTTGGCAATGAATTGGTTGACTTAGGGAAAAACAAACAAACCTACCTTCCCATGTTAAGCTTGTTATTAGCAACTCACTGTTTCTGTTGACATAATAATAATAATAATAATAATAATAATAATAATAATAATAATAATAATAATAATAATAATAATAATAATAATAATAATAATAATAATAATAATAATAATAATGAAGTTGGAAGGGACCTTGAAGGTCATCTAGTCCAACCCCCTGCTCAGGCAGGAAACCCTATACCATTTCAGACAAATGGCTGTCCAGTCTCTTCTTAAAGACTTCCAGTGTTGGAGCATTCATCGCTTCTGGAGACAGGTTGTTCCACTGGTTAATTGTTCTGTCAGGAAGTTTCTCCTTAGTTCTAGGTTGCTTCTCTCCTTGATTAGTTTCCATCCATTGCTTCTTGTCCTGCCTTCAGGCACTTTGGAGAATAGCTTGACTCCCACTTCTTTGTGGAAGCCCCTGAGATATTGGAACACTGCTATCATGTCCCCCCTCGTCCTTCTCTTCCTTAAACTAGACATACCCAATTCCAGCAGCCGTTCCTTATATGCTTTAGCCTCCAGTCCCCTGATCATCTTTGTTGCTCTTCTCTGTACTCTTTCTAGAGTCTCAACATGTGAGGGCAGAGTCCTTTTTATTATCTGGGCTTAAAGGAGCAGGATTTACTTTGAACTATGAATGAGTTGGAAGATGTATTTAACTGGGTTAATGTAATTCAGCTTTCTCCAAAGAGGTCATTACTGACCCTTAAGAGTTGATGGGACTATCCAAGCAGGTTTTTTTATTATTATTATTCCTAGTTCTATTAGTTAAAGTAGTATTTACTAATTTTTTAGTCATATAATAAATGTTTGGGTGTCGATGAACAATCTGAAACTTCATCAAGTTGTTAAGCTCAAGAGTTTGGGGAGCTTAAGGAAATTCAATTCATTTTATACTTCAGCACCCATATTTGGTCAGAAAGACATTTAGGGGGACACTAAAAGTAACCATTCTCACAGAAACCACTAAGGACCTAGAGTAACCTTAAAAGCCCAGAACTCTTTTAAAAGTGGTCCCTAAGTTGTACTTTCAAAGACTGTATATGGAGAAATGATTATACCCATGAAACAGAACCATATAGAAAATATTCTATTGTTTTGATTAAATTTCAATTAAGTTGTCATTAAAATTAAGTCATACGGTAGTTTGTTTCCCTTCTGGCCCCAAATACTTTTGGGACAGTGGTCTACACCAGACATGTCAAACACAAGGCCCGGGGGCTGGATGCGGCCCATGAAGTGGTTTCATGTGGCCCACGAAGCCATCCTGGAAACAGTGAGGGAACGGCCCCCACTGCCTTTGCCCCGGGCCAGGCCGGCCAGGAGCCAATGTACAATTTTGTGGTGGGCATCTATGCTGAAATGCATTCAGTCTTAGCTCCACAAGGCCATCTGGAACCAGCGAGGAACCAGCCCCTGCCGTGGCGGCCCCACCCCCTGGGTGCATGCTGGGGAGGTGTCACCCTTTGTGAGGAATGAAGAAATGCACCATCGCCTGGAAGTGGCCAGCAAATGGCCCTTGCCTACTTCACATATCCGGCTTGATGGGCTCTGCCCTGGTCCCACCCCTTTCTGTCAGAGACCCTCAGATCTGTCCCACTCCTGCCCAGGCCCCCACAGGCACCCTTGACGCGAATGATGTAGAGCTGGTCACGCCCACCCAGTAGGCCACACCCACTCCATCCACGCCCACCCAGTAGGCCGCACCCACCCTGGCCACACCCACCCAGCCCCCCAAGGGCAACCGCAATGCTGATGTGGCCCTCAATGAAATTGAGTTTGACACGCCTGGTCTACACACACAGTTCTCAGCAATACAGAGGATATGGATTTTTGGAAAACAGTCTCCATTCATTTCCACTCAGACCCACCTTCTCCTTAAAAGATCAGTTCATCCTTCTAGCGAAAAATAACTGTAAAGAAGAGAAAGGAGGCACTCCACATAGAAGCCAAAGTCCATGGAGAAAGGGGAAGATCAGATATGAGTTATAACCACCTGGACATGCCTTCATAAAAGTCTCTTGATCCATACACTGTGATAAAAGCTCAAGCGGCTTCATTCCCTGGCTTGTATTCTGAAATGAAACATAGAGATTAGGGTATAAATAGGAACTCTCCAAACGAAAGTTATCAGAAGAAACCCAAACTTTCATTTCTTTTCCAAGGAAAGCTTCTACACGTTGACATTTTTTTTCACCAGGAGGGTAAGTATGAAACCACTTTGATCTACGCTGTTCTGAGGCTACTTTCCACACATTGCTCTTTGATCCTTTCTCTCTATATGCTCTGGAGTTTGCAAACAGCCATGGATTCTTTCTATCCTCACAAACTTTTCAGAATTACTCATGGATCTCCCCTCCTTCCGCCGCGCCCTAAAGACATGGCTCTTCCAACAAGCGGGATTGGCCTAGGGAATTTTTAGTGGGGTTTTTAAGAGAAATTTTAATTATATAGGCCATAGGAAATATTTCTTTTTAATTTGGTTTTAAATTAGATATTTATTGTAGCATCTGTTTTATAAGGCTGTCAGCCGCCCTGAGTCCGGTAAGGAGAAGGGCGGGATATAAATCGAATAAATAATAATAATAATAATAATAATAATAATAATAATAATAATAATAATAATAATAATGGAGTAAACTTGAATCTAGCTGGCAATAGTGATACAGAATTATATTAATGTACCTGGTGAATCTCTTAATGAAGTAATAATAATAGTAATAATAATAATGATGATGATGGTGATGATGATGATGATGATGATGATGATGATGATAATAATAATAATAATAATAAAAAATATTTATTGATTAGCCCTTGGGCCATATCAAAATGCAAAGTTCCAGCAACAAAACATTACCAAAGTTTGATAAAAGCAATTTAAAATGAACTTTGATAAAATACAGTTTAAAATGGAATTAGAGTAAAATACGACTTAAAATGAAATTGGAATAAAATATAGTCTAAAATGAAATTAAAATAGAGTACACTAATTTAAAATAGATAAAATATGATAAAATTATATCTTGGAGTCCCCCTTGCAATCTACCCCAATCAGTCCCACATATGCAGATCTCAACCGAACCATTTTGTTTAAATGCTGTGCTGCTTTAAATGTTATTTTCAAGTTCTGGCCGCACATGAGGTAAGTTGCTTTGATATGGGGATCCCAATGAGTCATCCGTTTGGTATATAGACCGAGATACCTGTCTCTCACCCTCTTGTACAGGCAGCAATCAAATAGGATGTGAGCCAGGTCTTGTACCTCTGCCGCTCCGCAAATGCAGAGACGCTCATTGTAAGGTATAGAATGGACTCTCCCATATCTGACCATGGTGTCAAGCTGTTCGAATCTCGCTTGCGTAAATACCTCCCTAAGGTGTTTTGGCAGTTGTAACTTCAAATAGCTGTCTACTTGAAATCTTAATGAAGTCGATTTCTTTCTTTGTATACAGTCTAGCTGGGGGCTTAATTTTGGCTCAGAGTGTACCTGTATACTTTCTTTCCTCTCCCTCACACATTTAACTGGACCGTACTGTGTCTTTTGCAATCATTCTGGCTTTAACCACAGTTCATTATTTATTAATAGATCATTCGATTTTGGTGTAGAGGTCAAAGTACCTGGCTAGAAATTTAAAAAAACGGCAAGTTCTAGTCCCGCCTTACGCATGAAAGTCCTCTGAGTGACCTTGGGCCAATTCATGTCAGAAGTTGGATTAAGCCTGGGGAGACCCAGGATCCCATACCCCCAGGTTCCCCCCATGGCTTTGGGCCAATCATTTTCAGCCAGCATGCTTCCCAGATTTATTGTGATAGGGATAAAATAAAGTATATGATTCTTATTTACATTTCCTTGGGTTCTTGGAAGTCAGGGAGAACAGAGATCTAACAAGAAAGATAATTATCAAGGAAAACCATGGCTGGTAACCAGGCTCATTTTTAGTTTCTCATCAATAATACCTTTAGGAAATAAAAATGAGAAGGTTTCAGTTAGGCAAGCTAGGATAGCAATTTTCTCTGCCAAAAAGGGTAAACATTTGAGATAAGTGAGGGGAAAGCTATCCAAGCACACTATATGGTTTAGAGGAAAGTCCAGTTCAACATGCAAACAGAGATCAGGGTTTGACCTTAAAAAGCAGAACAACATATCCACAGGTTCATTGCAATGGGGAGGTCAAAGTAATAGCCTATTCATGTCTGCCAAAACAGTTGTTGATCCCAGAGGAAAAGTAAGTAAGAAACTCAAATAGATTGGACATCTCTGGTTCCCAGAAGCTCCCAGAAATCTCCTTCTGTCAGCGAGAGGGAGAGGCTTCTATCAAAACAGGAAACAAAATCTCAAAATTGGGAAATATAGAAGTGGACAACTTGAGGTCCCAGGACTGAACCCATCCACATGGACCATTTCTGTGGCCCTGACAGACCTTCTAACCTGAATTCATTACAGTCAGCAACCACATTACACACAGACACTCATTTTAAGGCTGCAAACAAACAAGAGAATTCAGAGTCCATTGTTCAAAAATATTCTTTGATACGTTGCAAGCCATCCAAAGTTGGGTGACTATATGAATTTTTTAGAGATGATAGATAGATAGATAGATAGATAGATAGATAGATAGATAGATAGATAGATAGATAGATAGATAGATAGATAGATAGATAGATAGATAGATAGATAGATAGATAGATAGATAGATAGATAGATAGATAGGCAGGCAGGCAGGCAGGCAGGCAGGCAGGCAGGCAGGCAGGCAGGCAAAGTCGTAAAATGGGGCAAAATTCACTTAAAAAATGTCTCACTTAGCAACAGAAATTTTGGGCTCAGGTGTGTTCCTGTTCAGAATGTTTTTACTCTAAGATTTGATTTTTCTAGCCTGCTTTTAGGTAGATTGGAAAGTTCGTTTCAGTTCTGCATCACCTAGAGGAAATATTGAATATACATAAAAATATCTCTCTGTCTGTTTGTATAAATGTCTCTGTTTGTGTACCTGAATTTCTATTTATGTATCTGTATGCATTTATATATACAGGTAAGTCCTCAACTACAACCATTTGTTTTGTGACCTTTTGTAGTTACAACGGCACTGAAAAAAGTGACTTATGACCAGTTTTCACACTGCTGACCATTGCAGCATCCCCAAGGTCAGGCGATCAAAATTCGGATAGCTTGGCACTTGACATGTATTTATGACAATTGCACATATCATCACCATTTGTAATCTTCCCAGCTGGCTTCTGACATCCAAATCAATGGGGGAAGCCCAATTCACTTAACAACTGCATGATTTATTTAACAGCTGCAGTGAAAAGGTCATAAAATGGAGCAAAACCCAGTTAACAACTGCTTTGTTTGGCAATAAAAATTTTGGGCTCAGCTGTGGTCATAGGTTGAGGATTACTTGTTTATACAGTAATGGCCAAAATTGTGGAAACCTTTTGGGAAAAGTGTACAGTAGAAATGCCACCTTTGGTTAAGTTTCCACCAATTTTTCTTCTAATTTCTTTATAACTGTAGCCTTGTTCACTTAATAATACTATTTTACATTGCTTTCTGGGCAACCAGTCAACTCTTTGCACCATTACTTTAATTTTATTATGTTTTACAAGCTCACTAAATGAAAGAACACAAAAAAACCCAACCAGCTTGATAGCGATCACATAACACTCTGACAAATGTCCTCCTCTCAGCTTCAATACATGACATCAATAACTGAATCCTACTGTGATCTGATTGGCTCATTGCCAAAACAAGATGACACCCGATTGGCTCTCTAAACACTCATGCTCATTGGCTACAATCAGATGAAGGAAAGCTACCTGATATCAACCTAAGCAAGTTGTGCTTCCTTTTTCTGGTTATTTGGCTATAACGTTTCACAGAATACAGTACAGATAATGGAACAAACTTTGTTGCATTACATTCTTGATTAAATTACCTTTCCATTGATATATAATTTTATGGTACTACTTATTAGCCATCAAACCTCAAAAATACACTTTTTCCAAAAGGTTTCCACAATTTTGGCCACTACTGTATATAGAGACACACACATACAGATATACAAATATTTAATTTAAAACTAGGTAAGGAGACCAGTTGGACCATAAGAAAGGCTGAGCGACAAAGAATTGAGGCTTTTGAACTATAATGCTGGAGAAGACTCCTGCAAGTCCCTTGGACTGCAAGGCATTCAAACCGGTCAGTCCTAGAAGAGATCAACCCCGACTGCTCTTTAGAAGGCCAGATCCTGAAGTTGAAACTCAAGTACTTTGGCCACCTAATGAGAAGGAAGGACTCACTGGAGAAGGGGCTAATGGTGGGAAAGATTGAGGGCAATAGAAGAAGGGGACGACAGAGAATGAGGTGGCTGGATGGAGTCCCTGAAGCAGGAGGCGTGAACTTAAATGGACTCCAGAAGATGGTAGAGGACAGGAAAACCTGGAGAAACATTGTCCATGGGGTCGCGATGGGTCGGGCATGACTTCGCAATTAACAACAACAACAAGGAGACCACTCAGTGCACCAACCACAAGGGCCCACAGCTCAACTGCATATCTAGCCATTACCTGAGAAGTTTTAATGTTAGATGAGGAAGTCAGAGAATCCCTTAGAATAGTCATGTCAAGTGCAGGAAAATTTAGAAGTCCAGGCAGTTCAAATGAATATACAGGTTTATTGCAAGCTTAAGTTCTCTACAAGAATCTTAACTATTAACGATCAAAACAAATTGGCAGTAGATAAAAGTCAATGAAATTCAAAGTGGGTTGGACTTTGATCTCGTGTGGGCATGAGGAGACTCGAGACTAATGACCGGTTGACCCCTCCCTCAGAGTCAGGCTGGTCATCTGCTACAATTCACCTCTCATTTGCTTCTAATCTCCGCAGATTCCCGGAGTCTCCTACCATGCTCGCCTTTCAAGGTCTCCTGCTTGCTGATAGTTTCTTTGGCCTTTATTTTGGGGGCTCTGCTGGCCGTGTCCAGCCAAGGGCAAGACTGGGCAGAATTCCAGCGGAAACACATGGACAATAGTCCATACCCACCTATCAACCCCAGATTATACTGTGAAAACATGATGCGGTTTCGACGCATGACCTGTCCTTTTTGCAAACCCCGCAACACTTTCATCAATGCCCCTGCCTACACAGTCCAACAACTCTGCCAATACATCAGGGGCCCATCTGCCATTACCAGCAGATTTAATTTCAATTTGGTCGACTGCTGGTATACTAGTGGCTTTCCTCCCCTTTCCTGCAACTACCAAGGAAGCGTGTTGTCAAGTCGTGTTCGTGTAACCTGTGAAAATTATGAGCCCGTTCACTTCTATGAAATTGTACGAGAGGCAAAGAAGTGAAATTCTCCTTCCATCTCCTGAAGAAGACCCTGCAACCGTGGACCAATGATTCAGCGCCGTTTTGCTTTATCTCTTCGCTTCAATGATATCAAGCGTGCTTTTGAAAAGAAAAGTCTTCTAACAAAAATTCTCTCTTTAAACAGATCTGGACATGAGGTTTTGAGGCCAGCAGCTTTGGGATCCCACTTTGCAAGGCCTCCTACCTTCCTCCTTCTCTATAATGTCTGTACTTAGCAACGAACTGCCCTTATCCACAGTACAGTTTATTTCAACTTGGTTGATTGCGTGCATCAGTGGCTCTCTGCCTTATTCTTGCAACTATCAAGGAAACGAGATGCTTTTGTGTAACCTGTGACCCTTACGTGCCCGTTCACTTTGTTCGAATTGTATGAGGAGCAGACAAGTAAAACTTGTCTCCCATCTCCTGAAGAAGACCCTGGAAGCTTGGACCAAGAATTCAGCTCACTTTTGCTTCATCTCTTCAATTATATCAACATTCACTGGAAATAAAATGTATTTTTAACAAAAATTCGGTCTTTAAATAGATCTGGACCCATAGTTTTGAGGCCAGCAGCTTTGGGATCCCAATTCACAGCCCTCCCCCCACTTTTTTCTTCTTTATACAGTCCATAGTGAGCAACACAGTTGCCTTTTTATCCTGTCCTCTGCACCTTCTCAGAATTAATCTCATGCCGAACCTAATCTAACTGGTAGCAGAGTTATAAATCTGTCTGCACATTTGCATAATAAACAGCTTTCTTTTAAATACAAAATAGTTTCAAAGTGTACTCTATGGTCTCTTTTTTTTTCTCTTCCCTCAGCAACCTTTAGATCTCCAGTTACTTCCTGCCATTCTGCTGTTTACAGAAAGCAATAGTCCTGTTGGAGAAAGAAACATTTGCATCTTGATTTCAGGTATTGCAATAAGACTCTGCAATGCCATATTCTTTATGTCTCAGTTTATTTATGAAACAATCCCATTTATCTGAAAATTGAACTTCCCTACAAAAAGGTCTCCATGTTTACTGAAAGTTGGGTCCAATACATTTAAAAGAAGGGAGTAAATGCATGGAAAGCCAAGTTAATTGCACTTGATGGGACTTCCTATGTAGATGTGCAATCACCATTCATTTCCATTCTGATCCATTTTCTCCAATGAAATTCCCCTGATGATCCGTTCATAATCGTTGAAACGGAAACTAGCTACTATATAGTGACTAGACTTAATACATAAATCTCTCTGTGAATATGTATAAATGTCTCTCTTTGTGTACCTGTATGTCTATTTATGTACCTGTGCTTGTTTGTTTATAGATAGACACAAACACATACAAATACAGGTAGTTCTCAACTTATGACCACAATTGAGCCCAAAATTTCTATTGTTAAGTGAGACATTAGTTAAGCGAGTTTGCCTCATTTTACAACTTTTTTGCCATAGCTGTTAGGTGAATTAATGCAATTGTTAAGTTAGTAACCTGGTTGATAAATGAACCTGGCTTCCCCATTGACTTTGCTCGTGAGAAGGTCACAAAAGATGATCACATTACCAATGGTCATAAATATGAACCAGTCGCCAAACATCTGAATCTTGATCACTTAATCATGGGGATGCTCAAAGGTCGTAATTGTGAAAAACAGTCATCATAAATCACATTTTTCAGTGCCGTTGTAACTTTGAACAGTCAGTAAATGAACTGTTGTAACTCAAGGACAACCTGTATATACACAGGTATTTAATTTAGTACTAGATAAGGAGACCACTCAGTGCTCAGAGCACAAGGGCCCACAGCTCAACTGCATATCTTGTCAATAACTGAGAATTCTTAATGTTGGATGAAGGTGCCACAGACTCACTCAGAATGATCATCTCTTTTCTGCTTCTGATCTCTGCAGATTCCTGGAGTCTCCCATCATGCTTGCCTCCAAGATCTCCTGCTTGCTGGTGGTCTCTCTGGCTTTTCTTTTGGGGACTCTTCTGGTCTTGCCAAGCCAAGGGCAAACCTGGGCAGCCTTCAAGAATAAGCACATTGACAGCAACAGTCAATATCCACCTCTCAACCCCAACTTATATTGTGAAAACCAGATGCGGTTTCGGCACATGACCAATCCTCGTTGCAAAACCCATAACACTTTTATCAATGCACCTGACAACTTAGTCCAACAAATCTGCCAAAACATCAGGAGCCCAACTCCCATTACCAGCAGATTTTCTTTCAATTTGGTTGATTGCAATCATACCGGTGGCTCTCCTCCTTATCGCTGTAACTATAAAGGAATCCCGCAGACAAGACGCATTCGTGTTACCTGTGACAACTATGCTCCTGTTCACTTCATTAGGATTATATGAGAAACAAAGAAGTAAAACTCGCCTCCCATCTCCTAAAGACGACCATGGAAACTTGGACCAAGAATTCAGCTCAACTTTGCTTTATTTCTTCATTTCAATTATATCAAGCCTACTTTTGAAAGGAAAATGTATTTTAACAAAAATTGTTAGATCTGGACATGTTGTTTTAAAGCCAGTGACTTTGCACTTCCAATTTGCATGACCTCATTCCATCCTCTTTCTCTATAAGGTCCATAGTTAGCAACATAGCTGTCCTCTCTTCCTATCCTCTCAGTTTCTCAGAATTAATCTGATGCTAAACCTGAATCTTACTGGTAGTGGAGATATAAATCTTCTGCACATTTGCATAATAAACTGCTTTCTTCTCAATACGGAGTATTGCTGTGGCTGATTAAAGTTCAAAATGTACATCATGCTTTTTCTTTCCATTCCATTCAGCAAAAAGGATTAGGGATGATACAATAGCAGTGTTCCATATTTGAAGGGCTGCCGTAAAGATGAAGGGGGCAAAGTATTTACCAAAGCACCAGAAGGCAAGACAAGAACCAATGGATGGAAACTAATGAAGGAGAGAAGCAACATAGAGCTAAGGAAAAATTTCCTAACAGTGAGAACAATCAACCAATGGAATGCCTTCCCTTCAGAAACTGTGGGTGCTCCATCACTGGAGGTTTTCAAGAAGAGGCTGGACAACCACTTGTCTGAAATGGTATAGACTCTCTTGCTCATGCAGGGAGTTGGACTAGATGACCTCCAAGGTCCCTTCCAACTCTGTTATTCTATGCTCTAATATTTAGTGGAGTCAAATTGCAAATTATCCAGGAAGTTGGAAAGCTGCTACAAACCACGTAATGAATAAATGACACTTGTGGAAATATTTGGAAATTTTTATTGGGACTCTTCAAGTTCTACCCAATATCTGAACAACCCAAGAGAAGCAATCAAGATCTTGGAATGCCCTCTTGACTTCTCACTTATAAGTTATAACTCAATCCTTCCCTCTATCACATTCCACTCCCTTGACAGTCCTGACCAATCAAATCAATCCAACTAGATATATTCCTTACATTTAAATGCTCAGTTTCTTACTTTCCTATACTGTCAAGACTAGAATTCATTTTTTCCATTACTAAAATCTCCAAGATTTTCCATAGAATCCACCATTCCTGTCTTAATCTTTCAGGTCAACACTAAGTTTTGTAATTTAAAAAAAACCCTATAATAGGCTGAAAGGTAAAATTAACAGGATTTCCTTAACGATGAAACAAAGAAATCTTCAAATTCAACACTGGAAAACCTATCCTCAACCACCCAAGACAGAGTTTAAAGCTAGTCTTTGGTTTCCCATTTAGCTTTGTAGGTTTATCTGCAGCTGGGTTCACATAGGCAGTCCCATTGAGTGCAATTAGCTTAGCGCTCCATGCATCTACTCCCTTTTCTTTGATTTAGTGAAGCTAAGGTTGAAAAATGCTACAACCTGACATGCAGCCTCTTTTCCATACTGGCTGGCGAACTCTGGGTATTCTGTCCTCACTACACATTACCCTGTGTGTAGATTGACATGCAGCTAAACCCATCTATCCTTCAACAAACCAGACTGTGTGCATATATCTTGATGCTTTATTGAAGGAACAGGATGAGTTGAAATTGGGAAAAATGGAAATACATACAGTAAGAACCTGAATGCAAAATAAAGAGTGTTGAGTTGCTGGTGAGCATAACAATTAGCAAATGCAGATAAAGTTCAAGTCTCACCAGCAATGCTATACATATGGAACATGGATTTTGTCCTCTGATGAATATGCATCACAGATTAGGCTGGGTTCTTCCAGGTGCTTCTGTTTCCTCGGAATGTTAGAAAATGAAATCTGGCTTCTCAGGATGCACCCTCTGTTGTTTTTTTTCAGAATGAGGGAGGATGGGTACTCTGTAGGGCCAAAACACTACTAAAACCAACTTTCTAAACAATGAAAGGTTTGTCTTTAGTCACTAGATGGAGCTCAACACATGTTACAGAACAATAACAGCATATACAAATACAAACTCTATGCTGGAGGCATGACACTGGGAGTTAAAGTCTATACATCTTCAACCTGCCAAAACTGAGAAACACTGGAATAAATCTTCACATTATCACTACACCATAGCATTAGACAGAGATTGGCTTTATTGACAATATCTTGACATTAATATATTGGTATATGTTTCATTAAGGAGCTGTCAACTCTACAATGAACCTGGGTGCAGCCATTTCCTTCATTCTAAGTTGCCACAGGATTGGGAGAGGGATGGAGGATTTCTACTAAACAAAACATTTTACTGTCCCGTGGGAACCAAGGTCATTTTTGTCAGTTAGGTAGGGGCTGGAGCATTTAGTTAGAAAGCCCATGAAACTCTTCTATTGGGGAATGTAGCTGATTGTGTAGCTCTGGGGTGGGGAGTTCAACTTTGTAATATTGTTGCTTCTGAAGGGAACTTCAGACTTGGTTTCGCTTTTGACTTTGCTGATACTTTGTAAACAATAAACATGTTCTTTGAGGAAGTTACAAGCCTTGGAGTTCTGCTTTATTCGTCTCTGTCTATCGGAAACATGACAGGAGCATATTTAGACAATGTTCATATATTCTAAACACTTCTGGACAGATTCATTTTTTATATTAATTCTGGCAGGTTCAGTTTTGTAGATCCCTCTCCATCCCCACTCCCATTGGGATAAAGACCAGTGACTTGGAAATTTACCTGTGGATAAACAGAAATGGAATTTATGTTATGCATGGGGGGGACAATATTAAAAGGTTCAAAAGACACCTGGATTCTCTCTATTATTCAATGATCAGAAAAATGTACTTTTCTTTCTTTCTAGAGTTGAACAAACATTTTATACTGGGAGTCATGATTGGAATATTATCTGAATGTTTGGACTATGTATAGCTACTTTCTTTTTTCTTACTGTTAAGAAAAATGACTTAAATTGTTGTCTAATTCTATACTCCCTTTTTATGACCCTGTAATCCCTTAATTTGGGGTAGAGTCAGGGCGACTGTTTCAATTAGTACAAGAGAAATGTATCCTTTTGTGCTCGCTCTCTCTCTCTCTCTCTCTCTCTCTCTGTGTGTGTGTGTGTGTGTGTGTGTGTGTGTGTGTGTGTGTGTGTGTGAGAGAGAGAGAGAGAGAGAGATTATGTGTGTTATTTGTGTATGTGTGTACATTTTAAGAACTGACTTCAAACAGAAAATAAGCAAGAGCTTCTGTATGTAAAAAAAAATCTGTTTCTATTCTTCAACTTGAACATCACAGGAATTGATCATGCTGGGAAGGAAATAAATGAAATGATTGAGAAAATTGTTCATGTCCATGCCATATAATGTATTTTATTCCTTAATTGTTCCATTAACTGATGCCACTCCACTGAAAGGAATTTGCGAAAAGTGTATGGATGATCAAGACTCAAAGAAAATGTCAACATAATTAAGTTAAATGGGTATTTTATTATTTTAACTATTAAGCAACTTCCCCAAGGAATCTGAAATGTAAATAACTGTCAGTGCGGAATATAAAACTGCTTTTCCAGAGTTTCCTGTTAAAATTTCTTATGCAAACACAAGACCAGAAACTCTTAATACCAAGTACTATTAGTTGTATTCAGCATGATCTGTATGAATTGTGTCTAAAATAATGTCTCTTCAAAAATGAGGTCTTGAGATAGACTGAAGATGACAGAGTTATTCTTCTGTAGGCTCACTTCACATGAACCTCACATCTTTTGGAATCAGGATCTCTTCCCTACAATCCATGCTTGCAGATGTAGGCATTCAGTTTGTGACATGCCGTGTTATTCCATTTTGTGAAATCTACGAGGAAGAAGAACAAGCTGTGATTAAAGAATGGAATAACAGCCAGCCAGCTTTATAACTCAAAAAGCAAGGCATGATTATCCTAAAATGGACTAAAAATGAAAAGGGGCTTTAACCCCATACTTCATAATATTTCTAACTACAATACAAGATAATAATAATAATAATAATAATAATAATAATAATAATAATAATAATAATAATAATAATAATAATAATAATAATAATAATAATAATAATAATAATAATAATAATAATAATAATAATAATAATACAGGATAACAGTTGGAAGAAACCTTCCAACTGTCATCTAGTCCAACCCCCTACTAAGCACGAGACCATATACTATTGTGGACAAATATCTGTCCAATCTCTTCTTAAGAAACTCCAGTATTAGAGCACCCACAACTTCTGAAGGCAAGACGTTTGATTGGTTAATTGTTCTCACTGTCAGGAAATTTATTCTTAGGCCTAGATTGAATCTCTCTTTCCAACCATTAACCACTGGCATCCTTCAGTCTCGAGAGACTATGGCATCGTGCTCTGGAAAGAGGTCCTAAGGCAGCATCTGGTGTGGCTGAAAAGGCCAATTCGAGAATGGCAGTCCCTTCCACACTGAGGGCAGATACAATCTGTCCCCTGTCCAGCCCCCAGATTTCGCTGGTTCCGGGACTGCCTCTTTGCCTCAGCTTGCCACACAAGTGTCTCTTCAAATTGGAGAAGGCCATGCTGCGTCTTTAGCCTCCAGGCTGAATGATCAGAGGTCAAGGATTCCCAGCTGTTAATGTCCATTCCCAAGGCCTTTAGGTCCCTCTTGCAGATATCCTTATATCGCAGCTCTTAGGCCTAGATTGAATCTCTCTTTCCATCCATTATTGGAAGACTGCTATCATGTTACCCTAGTCCTCTTCTAGACATTCCCAGTTCCTGCAAACATTCATCATATATTTTAGCTCCCAGAGCCCTAATCATCCTTGTTGCTCTTCTCTGTACTCTTTCTAGAGTCTCAACATCTTTTTGTTTTGTGGTGACCAGAACTAGATGCAGCATTCCAAGCACTGTATATCCTGTCTTGTTCTCAATCAAGACTCATGGGTTCTGCTGGACATTCAAGCTAATACCCTGTTCTAGTTTGTTGTTTTAGTTTTTAATTTTAAGATGGATATGACTTGAATCAATGCCATTATGCATGGTCAGGAAAGCCTAATCTTCATCTCAATACTTTTTTTATATAAAACATCCTACCACAAAAGGGTTCATTGATATCACTTAATTAAAACATACTCCTACCACTATGAGTAAAGTGATAGTTCCTGTTCTCCATATCTAGTGGCCCTGTTCCAGATCAGGCCATTATGGACTTATGGCAAAATAAATAAAATAACAAATCATAAAGGGATTAACCAGTTTAGTAATTTACATCCAGGTAGCAAGAGGTATGGATGACTGAGCTACAATCTTAGGGGTCTGTGACAACTCGGCTCAGCCAACTCGCTGCAGCCAACTTGCTGTGGCCAATTCTCCACAGCCAACTCACTGCAGGACAACTTGTCATGGCCAACTTGCCATGGGACAACTCACCAGGGGACAAGAGTTTCACTAATATTGAAGAAACGGTGGGATATAATCAATAAAGAAAGGATGCCAAAGGAAGGACAAAATGAAATGTGAATGACAAAAATTAAAATATTTTTAAAATTATTTTAAGTAATTAAATTGAATTGTTGAATTCTCCCATGATGAGTTGGCCGCAGCAAATTGGGCATGGGAAGTGGACTGTGGCAAGTTGGT
Organism: Protobothrops mucrosquamatus; assembly: GCF_001527695.2. Classification (NCBI taxonomy): domain Eukaryota; kingdom Metazoa; phylum Chordata; class Lepidosauria; order Squamata; family Viperidae; genus Protobothrops; species Protobothrops mucrosquamatus. Next base: position 44,971 of record NW_015389628.1, read on the forward strand.
CCTGGCAAGTTGACTGCGGCAAGTTGTCCCATTCTGCAATTTCAGGACCTTGGACAGAGCCAAGCAAACAGCTTGCTCCAAAGAAGCTGAAGGTCAACTAATGTATGGTGTTCCTTGTGTTTCTCTCTTCCTAAAGAAGTAGTGGTCTCCAAACTTGGCACCTTTAAGACTTCTGGATTTTAACTCCCAAAAATCCTTCCTGGGAAATTCTGGGAGTTGAAGTCCACAAGTCTTAAAGTTGCCAAGTTTGGAGACCACTGCTAAAGAATAAAAAAGGAGGTCTCAGTTCTGATGGAAATAAATTCTACTGCTTTTCTTTTAGTTTCAAATCCCTCAGCTATTGGTGCTAGTAAAGTGGACTTGGGAAAGGTAGGGGATCTAACCAATAGCTCCTGGACCACAGGTTTAACTAATTTCAGGAGCTATTACTTGAATTCTCAAATGCATAAAGTCTTAATATGGTTTGCTTGGTTTAAACTTAGTGTTTTTTTTTTAACTTAAACCTTGTAAACCAGACCACTGCAACCTGTTCAACAAACCACATTAAAACAAACCATAACTTAGCATCATCATTAAAGCCAGCCATTGACTGATAGGCTCCAGATGAGGGTGAATGTAGGAAAATGAGATTTAGACCTGCTTCTCTATGGTTTGCTCTGAAGGTCTTCCTACTGTGATTGATGCACACTTATTCCAAGAATAGGTGCTATTTCGTTCACCACCACATAGGTGGTTCAGCTGAGGGCAAGGAATTTTACTGAACAGGAGAGTGAAGCCTGCTGGCAATATGTTTAAAATATTCACCTCTACGGTCTCTGATGGGTGCTTCTTCATATTGATGATAGGACTCTTTAGGAACATTGGCTTTTTGTACAGGACGGACCAACTCAACACAATATTCCTTTGTTCCCAAGTTGGGTTTTCCCAGCATCCATGCCTTGTAGTTGTAGGTGGATTCATCAGACCATCTCCATTTTCCATTCTGTGTGGTGAAAAGAGCAAAAAATAATGCAACAGGCTCAAACATGAATAAAGCTTTGGTTCCAGATCTGACTCCAAGGGCTTTGAAATAAAAGTTGGGAAAACCAAGAAAAACATGGGAGAGAGAGGAAAAAATAAGGAGATCCTAAAGGCAACTGGCCTTTCTTTGTTTTCCTTTGAAGAGGTTTCGCTTCTCATCCATGAAGCTTCTTCAATTCTTTTTCTGGGTTAGAGTTTTCAGTGGGCTTTCAGTTCTTCAGAATTGAAGAAGCTTCTTGGATGAGAAGCGAAACCTCTTCAAGGAAAAACAAAGAAAGGCCAGTTGCTTTTTGAAAAAAACACCTTTGGGACAACCATGACCTGGATGACTGAGAATCTCCATAGACAAATAGGGAGATCCCTATGAAAAGACCACTGAAGGGCAAAGAGCAGAACAGTAAAAGAAAATGAGAACCTAGAAAAGCCATTTTTTAATGATTTGGATTCCAGGCTGTTTGGCAACCAATGCCTTATCTCTGGCATTACAATAAGAATCAAGGAGAATAAAGAAAGGAACGGCCATCTTGCAGACCTTATACTGTGTTACCATTGACTAGCTCAGTTTATTTTTTATTTGCATCCTGCCTTTATGATTATTTCACCAAGGCAGTGAACATATCCAACACATCCTCCTCCTATTTTCTCCACAACAACAGTCTTGTGAGGTGGGTTGGGCTGAGAGAGAGTGACTAGCCCAAGTTACCCAAGACTTGAACTCACAGCCTCCAGCTTTCTAGTCTGTTGCTTTAACCACTAGACCAAACTGGTTCTTCGGATGATGAAATGGCAAAGTTTCAAGTACCGTATACCTTTCATGTGTACAAGCTTCCTTATTTCCTCTGAGCAGCCTTAGGCAGAAGCAGCACAACATTTGAGCAATTTAAACTCCTTTCACAATCCTTCCTGAGGCAGAGGACTAGAGGACACCACAAGTTTTGGCTTGGCAACCAAAATGAACCAAGAGAGGGAAGAACTCAGGAGAGTAAATATCTTCTCTGAACGGTGAGTTTTGTTCCCACATTTAAAGCCCTACGGAAAGTTTGATCATTTATATGTTTCCCAGAGCGGAAGCTCTACCTGGGAGCACAGATGGCCCAGGATATTATAAAAAAATATTTATGGGAACATTGGAGAAGGATTATATAATCCACATGGTTTGGAATTTCTGGAGATTTGAAATCCCAACATATTTCTACTGTTTGTTGAAGATTATTGAATATTGTCTTATCTCTTTTTTTATTATTAAAAGTTTTAAATAATTTTCCATACAATATCCCACTTTCCTCCCTCCCCTCCCCCCTTCACTTCCCAGAGCTGGTTACAGGGTTATAAAAACAGAATCATAAATTAAATAACATTACCCAGATATACTACAATCAAGTCTCATACATACTTTAACTCTACAAAATAGATAGATCTTAACACTTTACCAGCAAAATAATAATATAATTAAACATTATTACTAAAAATAATATAAATTCATCCATAATAAACTATTAATAATATTCTAAAATTTACTCATAAGCTAAGTAATACTTTTCAATCTCGTATTTTTTCTGAATATAGTAAATCCATCTTCTCCACACCAAAATATATTTTCCTTGAGATTGATCCTTCAAATAAGCGGAAATTTTTGCCATTTCTGCTAAATTAGACACCTTAATTCTCCATTCTTCCATAGTAGGCAAAGAATTTTTCTTCCAATATTGCGCTACCAGTAATCTTGCAGCTGTTATAAGATTCAACATCAAATTCATTTCTTTAGCATCCAAATCTTCCATAATACCTAGCAAAAATAACCACGGTGTAAACGTTATCTTTTTCTTAAAAATATTTTGAATATTCCAAGATTGTCTTATCTCTTGTAGGAAAATCAACCTGAGGTAGAAATTCTGTGCAGCCCTTTCACCAGGAAAATAATTACCCAGTGATGCTAATTTTACATAGATGAGAAGATGGATCAAAGCTAATGTCTCAAAGAAGAGAAGGAGTAGACTAGGGGTAGTCAACCTTGGCTCTTTTATGACTTGTGGACTTCAACTCCCAGAATTCCTGAGCTCAGGAATTCTGGGAGTTGAAGTCCACGAGTCATAAAAGAGCCAAGGTTGACTACCCCTGGAGTAGACAATGGGAGGAGAGGAAAGAGGATACTTGCAACAAGTGTTTTAATACAGTATATGGTTTGCAGTGAAAAAGCAAATTGGAAGCAATGCTGAGCATGATGCGTATGGATTAGAAGGACAGGAAATGTTGATGTGAAGAACATGAAGAATACATAGACACAGACCTGAACACAGAGAAGAACAATGATGAGAAGAATGAAGAGGCTTGCCAGCAGCGTGAGCATCAAAACAAGGAATGGGCGACTCAGCTGTAGGAAATGAAGAGTGGTCTCAATTCTTAAAAGTCTTCCATCAATGCTTTGGAGACAAAAATAGCCCAAATAGCAAAACAGCAGGATGCCAACACAGAGACCAGCAAGCAACTGCAAGGCTGTGCTGAGAAGAAGCTGAAGGAAGTTAGCCTGTAAGTGGAGGAGGAAAGTCATAATGATAGCAAAGTGACTTCTATGGAACCCCCAATTTCCATGGTTTGGAATTGGGAAAGGATCAGGAAAAAAGCCAAACATAAGGCA